>NW_026588368.1:3669239-3691751 GCF_907164565.1 Psammomys obesus | reverse complement strand
TCCTTCCTTCCTTCCTTCCTTCCTTCCTTCCTTCCTTCCTTCCTTCCTTCCTTCCCATCAAGACCAGTTTATGTTTTCCAAACACTTTTTACTATGGGGCCTGTCCTGGATATGGTCAATCTACCAAGGGTCATACTCTTAAAAGAAACTCTCCTCTCCTCTCCAGTAGCTATTAAATGCTGATAGCGCCTCAGCTAGGGGTGGGACTTCATGCTTACCTCCCCCTCTCTATGTTGATGTCTTTATCTGACTTAAATGTGAGCAAATCTTGTGCATACTGTCATAACTGCTATGAGTTCATATGTGCTGCTGTGTCCAGCAAACACTGTTTGTTTCTATTAATCTTCTGTCTTTGGCTCTTATAATCTTTCTCCTCCCTCTTCTGTGAAGATGTCTGATCCTTGGAAGGATGTGACATAGACATCACATTTAGGGCTAAGCATTCTACAGGTTCTTATTCCCTGCATATTGACCAGTTGTGGGTCTCTGTGCTCTGAGCTGGTCACCATCTACTTCAAGAAGAAACTTCTCTAGTGAGGTTTGAGAGACCCACCAATCTTTAGGTATAGTGGTAAGCCATTAGGAGTTGGCTTTTTAAAATATGTTCATTTAGCAGAATAATAGCAGTACATTCTTTCTGGAACCTATAACTTGTCTACCCACAGGATTTTTTTTTTTTTTTTTTTTTTTTTTTTTTTTACTACAACAGGGGTGCCAGGTATGAATTCCATCTTGTGAATCAGGCCTTGAATCCAATCAGAAAGTGACGACTGACCCACTTTACTGCCACCCAGTGGGCTTATCTTGTGAGGACAATCATTGTTGTAGCTCAAAGGGTTTACACTTGGGTCTGGGAGTGTACAGGGCACTTCCAGCACACTGAAAGCTAGCCAGTAGGGATGAGGCTTCCAGGTCAAGACCCACTTGGTTTCTCCATATTTTTTTTTTGGTTTCTCCATATTTTATGACTCAAGTTTATGGTATCTTTAGCAATAAGAGGTTCCTGCCATCAAAATCTGGAAGGTAACCAAGAACAATGGCAATAAAATGTATGGTTTGGGGGTCTATGAGATTCCACAGGCATACAATTTAAAAAAAGTAAATCTCATTTCTGGTTTTGAGGTTTTTATTTTTTAGCATATGGGGTCTTGCTGGGGTATTGTCTCCTGTCATGGGTTAAGTCCATTTAAACTTTTTAATACATGTGTATGTTTTAGGAAGCTTCTACCACAATAGGCAAGTCTTTGGCTATAAGGATTGTTTTTATTTGAGCATTTCATGTTGAGTACCTGTATTTGTATCATCTCCACTCAGGTATAATTCTTAGGATCCATAGCTAGCTGGCTTTGCAAGCAGCTGGCTGGCCACATACCTGTCTTCCTTTCTACCTGGAAACTTTGTGCGGCCAGGCCTGAATCTTTGCGCTTCTGATATAATCTGCACTCAAAACTGTACTGAAAGGAGGGATTAAAGGAGAAGAGTTAATTATTTAGGTCAAACAGAATTAAAGCTACAATTGTGGAGGAGACAGGATAAGAATAATTTTTTAAGAGAAGGTTTAATCATGAACAAGTAGGCAAGGAAACGGTGGAGGCATAGGCCTAGACTGGCTGGTGAGAGGTGATAGGTAGCCCTGAGCATGATGATGAGGCAGGAGTGATAATGGTAAAGGCCACTGCCAGAAAAAAAAAATACATTAAGCATCTCATGCCTTTCATACTGGATGAGGCACTGGTCTCATCCATAACCTTGCTGAATGGCTTTTATTGCTCCTGGAAGTAGCGACCCCAGTGCCCTTCACTTATGCTCCTGGGATGTATGATATAGAAATATGTCTTCCTGTGTCATCCTCTGTAGTACTCATATGTTCAAAAATAAGTAAAAAACAAAACAAAACAAACAAAAAAAACATAATAAGCAAGTCTATAGTATAGTCAGGCTAGCGGTGTGTTTTTCAGTATCCAGCATGGACATTTCATGCCTCACTAATGACAAATTCCTGAAAGTGTGCTATTGCTAGAATCAACTCCTACCTGCCACATTGTTGAAACTGCTTTAGAGCATCCCAGGAAGGCTGTGGATGCAGTTGCTATGGGTCCCGGCTGACCAGGTGCTCCAGGGCTGTGCCTTGCAAAGTGGAGGCTGGACCAGCAAGTAGCATTGGTGTCTGTGGGAACTTGGTTAGAAATGCAAAATCAGAATTGTCTTCTGTTCCCAGTGCCACCATCCATTAGCTCTGACTCACTGACTCAGACTCTTCACTATTGCAAAGGTGCAGAATCTCAGTGATTCCCCATCAGTTTGGCAGTGGCCAACAGTGGGACACTCGCCAGCATGCCCTGGAAGCAGGTCACTTCCCCTCTCTCTATCACTTTTTCAGCTATGGGTTATAGCATCTGGTTCTCCAAGCTGTGACCAGAAGGAAATAGGACAAATCAAGTAGAATGATTTCAGCTGCACCTCAGCTGGGGTGTCCTCAGGATAAGAATTATGGGGTTGCAGGGCTTTCATGCCTCAGTAGAATCCTTCACCCAGTCTTTGCAGTCCCCCCAAGGCCTTTCTCAAGAGCTCAGTCAGTCAGTCAGTGGGTGTTTCTGAGGACAGTGAGCACATTGCCGCATGCCACCTGAACACGGGCATGTTCTTGGACAGACTCTGTTTATTACTGGATACTTCCTAGCTGATCCTACTTCCATCCTGCAGTCGTTCCAAAATAATTATCCCCACCATCCTCGAAACAGCAACTTAAGTCGTGGGAAAATCATTGATAGCAATAAGCCCTCGACCCCCATGTTCTCATCTCGTCCCACGAGTCTTCTCTGCTGATGCAACGCTTTTGGTGTTCTGAATGATTGTAGCGCTGGCTGGTGTGCTTGCTGACCCCTGGGCTGCCGTGCCTTTGCTTTCTGCACACCCGCCGTGCTTAGGTTTATTTCAATCTCTGAGTTCCGCTACACGCCTGAAAACAGAGATGAGAAGACGTGCTGAGACTCCAGGAGCTCTGGAGAGGGCAGGCGGAGAAGCAGTGTCCACTGAAATAGGGAGGCTGGAAGCCAGGGACCTCCAGATGGCCGGGCATGCTGCTGGAGTGTAAGGAGAAACTAGGAACCATAGAAGCCAAAACAGCAAAGGAGGGGCTGAACCTCGATCTGTAAAGGACGGCCTAGCTAGCGCACTTTCCGAAGTGGCGTGTTTCAGTGTGTCCTTTGATCAGAGTGATCCAAGCGCTGCATAAGGGCAGGGAAGGCAGGTGAGTTGGAAGGCTGGCTAACTGAACATCTGAGAGGACAGTGAAGCAGGAAGGAGGGAGTGATAGAGGGACTCAAGGGCTGAAGTCCCATAAACATTCACGAAAAGCTGACTGGCGTTATCTGTGTGAGGGTCAGACAGTGAGCGACAGTACCTCCCCCAACTACCTTTTCCAGTTTCTCTTTCATAAGTATTTTCTGTTTTCTCTGTAATTAGCACATGCTATTTATATAGTAAAATAATTTATGCATATCTATTAATAGTTCAAAGCCAAGCTAGCAGAGTTTGGAAACTGGTTGACGGGAGAGTGTCCCTCGTGGGCACCGGGTGCTCAGGGCGGCTGTATGTCCACCACAGAGGTAGGGGCAGAAGAAACACAGGGTGCAGCATTGGCATTGCTGGCGGCTCAGTGTAGCCATGGACCGCTATGACTTGCGGTTGGTATCTTCCTAGCCTGTTGATGCCCTGTGGTTCCTGCAGTCACCTGTCCGTCGTCCTCCACCAACTATAGACTCCGTTCCTGTAGAACCCGGCCCTGTGCTTCAGCCACACACTTCTCTTGCTGTCGGCGAATGTTTACCAAGTCCTCGGGGGATAAGCTTCGCAGACAGGCCTTGGTGATGGGAAGATCGGGCACAGTCTATCATCACAAAAGGCCACCTAACTGGGAAGGCGGATATAAACGTTTTTAAATCCCTTTAATACACATACAATTTTAAAACGTACAATTCAAACAGGATGTTACCTGGGAAAGCAAATGATTCTAAGAGGGCACGTATCAGAGGAAATGACTCTGGTCACGGGTTTGGAGGGGAGAAGCTTGGGCTGAGAGCTGAAGAAGTAGTGCTGGAGAAAATACAGATGAGGCATTCTGGGAGGAAGGAACGGTCCCTGTGGATGCGCCGTGGGGTAGGGATATAGCCGCGCCATCCTTAACGATACTGTATCTGAGAAATGTACACAAGGTGACGCGTGCACACCACCGCACCCCTCTGGACGTCAGAGAGCAACTTGTGAGTATCCGTTCTCTTCTCCCACCATGTGACTCCCAGGGATCAGACTCTGGCAGTGCAATCAAAACATCAGGTAGTCTCTCTCACAGCCATCCACTCTCGTCTTTAAATATTACATACAGGGTCCATAGCTATCTGTCATGCTTTGATTGTCATAGGAAGCACCACAGTCATGAGTGATCCGTGTCTTGGGCAGTGATGTTATGACAGTCATAAGGTCAAATCAGCAGTAGGCATCTTTAGCTCCATTATAATCCCCTGGTACCGAATGCTCTGAGCCCAAGCCTGAGGGAGCTCTCAATCTAAGAAAAATGCTGGTTTGATTGGATTCCAGAGAGAGGGATAGGGCTGGGACTGTAGGGGGAGGGGGAGGGGATGGGCCCTGCAGGGCTTTGCAGGTCACTAAGAAATCCTGGTCTCTCTCCTAAGAGGCACTAAAGGTTTCAGAGCGGCTCTGGGTGGCCTGTCTGGCGTCAGTCCAGATCACAGCTCCTCCTAAGTCTGTCCTGACTGTTTCTTGGCACAGGAAGCTGCTGGTACTAGAGGCCCGATATCTCCCTGGTGGCCTGGCAGCCAGATATGGAGCTCCCAGCCTCTGTGGGGGGGGAACTTCGAAGGCTCCTCAGCGCCTATCAGCTTCTTCTGAGAGTTACTTTGGAGCGCAACTTTCTTCATGGCTTAGGAGACTTTAACACTAATGTGTGTACAACTTGCTAATTAATGGAGTCATTTGGATCTGAAAACATCTTGCTCTAATGGGAGCCTGCAAAGTGCTCACATTAATTCACAGGTAAAATTATTCCAGCTTTCTTTTTTTATTTTTTTATTTTTTTTCCCTTTTCCCCAGCTTGGCTTTATAGCCGAGGAGAGTTCTTCTAATTAGCCTTGTGGAAACCACTGGCCACAGTTCAGAGCTGTGAGTGCTTTGGAGCTTAGAAATGTGGCCATCCAGGTTATCCAGGAAATGGGGCCACAGATAAGTGCAGAAAGAAAGTATAGAACAGAAAGACCTTGGTGTCGGAGAGGACAGATAGGGAGACTCCATAAAATGAGCCAGCCCAGCGTGGGACTTGTAGGTGGCTTTGCTCTCCTGTGTATGTTCTAGAGGGCCCCAAGGGATGATATTCTGCCTGGCTGTCTTCACCGTGTTCACCCAGGATGAACACCTAGTTTACGAGCTCTTCACAGAAACTGCCCTAGCCTTCAGAGTGAACTGTCATTATCACCTGAACTCTCTACAGCAGCCCCTGCCTGGTGTCAGTCCTAGTGAACATCCTTAGTGCAATCACTGAATACCCATCCTTCTCTCCCATGGCAGAGCAGAACAAGCCTGCTAACTCTGCGGTATCCCGATAAGATGAGTGTTCCCCACAGGGCTGTCCATTCACTTCTTTTCCTCCCAGTGATCTCTGGGTACTTTTCGTTTTTTCTTGGTGATAACTACAGGACAAAGTTTCTGCTCTAACTGCCTTTATGAGTGTGGCTCCGTATATTTGGGTCAGTGTCGTCTAATCTGCAGAACTTTAAACTGGAAGCCCATGCTGTTGAATAAGAAGCCCCTCTCTATGGCATTTTTGAGGTGTGACATTCAGGCGATGTGTCTGTCCCCTGGAGGAATTGTGCAGTACCAGGTTTACTACTAAAAGGTGCCTTTAGAGCTACACTCTTGGCCCTGATACGTAAGGTAGTTTCCCCACTGGAAACTGCACCCTCCTGGATTCCTTTCCGCTCTGTCCGAGCAGGTGAGCTGATGGTCGGCTCTAGAAATCTACCCCAGAGAAGCCCGAGAGATGACTAAGTCCTGTGTGGCTGTGGGTAGTCACAGTAAGTTCTCATTGTGCTGAGCTCTGCTCTAGGAGAAAGCACACGAGGGTGTCTCTGAGATGGGCAATTTAAAATCCTGATAGTTACGGATGAACACAACATGTTCTCCCCGTTAGCAGTACGGCAGCTGCCGATCCTTTTATTTGGAGGCGCCTCCAGGACAGATTTGGAGTCAAGCCAACCTGAATTTAGGCTCTTGCTCTGTCACTCATTGGCTGTGACCTTGAGCCTCTGTATCCTGGTCTAAAACATGGGACTCGGCGCTCCCACTGAAGCCGTTAAGAAGATTGCAGGAGGTCGTGTTAGCATGGTATCTAAGGCAGCAAAGGAGGAGGCAGAGGTTCCGTTGTTGCCACTGTTGCTGATCTTGTCACGCAGGTCTCCAGGTGGTCCTGAACTCCATCATCAAGGCCATGGTGCCTCTGCTGCACATCGCCCTGCTTGTGCTCTTCGTCATCATCATTTACGCCATTATTGGCCTGGAGCTCTTCATGGGAAAGATGCACAAGACCTGCTACAACCAGGAGGGCATAATAGGTAAGAGGGGTTGGGGGGCTCTGCGGAGCAGGTATCAGGAGGCTGTTGCCCCCCTCATAGTTGATTTCCCCTTGAGTAGATGTGCTGCGGCCACCTGTGCTACAGAACCGAATGGGGCATTCAGCTCCTCATACTTCAGACCACGATGACACGAAAGGCCGGGGTCGGCATTCTTTCCCTCTGGTTTTCAGTCTCCGCTTTCACTGCTGCAGATGTCCGTTCGAACAGCAGGTGTAAGCTTCGTCGAGGGTTGCCGTGCAATTGGAGAAGCGGGATCAAGCAGCCGTCTTTCATCAGTTTCTCTCACGCTTGATGCAGATTCTGTGAGCTGCCACCGCTAACTGATGAGCCGCTAAAGTGGCTCAGCATCCAAGCCCTTCGGGAAGTCTGCACCACCCTCCCAAATCACCACCCGCCCTTCCACCCTCTTAGAGTTGCCCCTCACTCCTTTGCAGTTACTGTTGTCCTCTTCATTCAAAGGCAGAACCCTAAGGCCCCTCCTCATCCAAGAACAGATGAAGAGGCTGCCGCTGACTACCCCTTGCCGCCCGCCCAGCCCATCAATCCTGCCTCCTTGTGTTCCTTCCATGAATCAGTGAATTTGGCAGGTAGTGCTGGCTAGTTAAGCACTTTCTTAAGTGGCTTGCAGGGGCTAGAGAGGTGACTCAGCAGTGAAGAACACCGAGTCTTTTAGAAGACCCAGGTTCAATTCCCAGCACCCACATGCCAGCCCACAACCTTCTATAACTCCAGTTCCTGGGGATCATACACCTCTTCTGCCCTCCAAGGGCACCAGGAACTCCGATGGTACACAGACAGACATGGGAGCAAAACATACAAATGCATAAAGTAAGGGAAAAGAACACATTAACCTTTCTTTTTCTTAAAAAAAAAAAAAAAAAGAAACAGAAACTAATAAGGTTTTTAACAGACTTATAACATATATATACCTATGTATATACAAACATACATTGGTAAACAATCCCCATTCCAAAGCTGTTGTCAGTGCTAAATTATATTGTTTCATTTTTTAAAATCAGACATGTCATTATCATTTGGGCATTATTGAGGAAAGTAGAGAGCCCATGTCAGGAGCCCTAACATGGAGGCTTCGTTCTTCCCATGTAGCCCAAGCTGCAAGTTAGGTCTGATGGGTGATGGTGGCACCAATCTTTATGACACAGTGAGATGAAAAACGCATACCCAGAAGCCAGCATCACTACCTGGTATGCAGAAGGTGCTGTGGCTAGGTAGACTAATGGGACTTCTGCAAGGTGGCTCGGTCATAGTCACAAGGTCACAGCAAGACTAACAAGGCCTATAAATCTACATTAACAGAGTCATCTTATTTTTACTTTTTAAAAAAAGATGCTTAAGATAAATTATTCACTCTCAAAATCTTTCAAATTATTTGAGTTGTAACTGCGAAAACTTGGGTGACAATTTAAAATCTTATCTGATACATAATTTTTAATAGGAAGAGCAAGTTCTTGCCTTCATGTAAAAACCTGAGACATTCAACCTTGCTTAAAGAATCCCAGACGATATAATGATCATTGTCTCCCTTTAATTCAGACCCTTCCTCTTTCTCAGTTGATCTGTCGCTAACAGCAAACCAATAACTTACCCAGTTGGTCTGTAGCTAACCCTAACCCTGAACCAGTGACTTATGTTAATGGTTGCAGCTGGGTTGGAGTTCCTTAAGAAATGACTATAACAATTTATGCAGTTATCAAGCGACCCACTGGACCCAGACTCCCTATCACAGAGGTACAGAATCTCAACGACTCTCCATCAGTTTGGCAGTGACTGATAGCGGGACACTCACCAATGAAATAGGGAAATTTTCTGTCATAGAACCAAAGACAGCAACCGTGCCATCAAATATTGGTGCACCACAAAGCCACGGGGAGCTGCTTAAAACTGTTAGTCATCTCTGTCATCTTAAAGGGAACATGGCAGAAGTATGTCTTCACCTGCCGGTGAGGGTCCTGCAAGGCTGTGAGCAAAATGCAGCCTTGAATAACTGCTATAGTCACAGGGTAGCCTCAAATGACTAGAAAATGGTGAGTATTACAGACAAAGAAAACAAGATAGTGATCTCTTCCTAGGGTACAGACTGAGGCCCTGTGAAAAGCCATCACCAGCACCAAAGACCTTCTTTGCCTGCCCTTAGGAAGACTTGGCTCAACTTTTGAAGGGGTCAACTGAAAGTCATACTGGCCTAGATAGTAAACAGCACCAGGAGACTCACCTGAACTATCTCATGTGTCCTCTCACAGTACCATCATTTTTGTGATGGGTTTTTAGCTCTGTCCAGCAACTTCAGAGGCCAGTTATTCTCCTGCATGAAAACCAAATGAGCCAGGGTATCAGGCAATAACAGTAATGTCCCTCAGAAAGCTACCATGAGGCTCCAGTGGGAGCCAGGGCCACCATTGGGAAAGAAACCAGAGATTCCTGGCTGCAGCAGCCTTACTTCTGGAACAATGCAGTGGAATTGCCCACCATCCTTCCTCCTCACACTGTCTGCCCACAGCCCACAGTCTTGTAGATTCTGCCAAAAGAACAGCATTGGGCTCCCAGGGGTTAATATCCCCAGGGATCTGGTCACATTCATAGCCGTAGGCTAGAAAGAAGTCCAAAACACCCCTTCAAAGACAGCATCAGCATGTGTTAGAGTTTTGTAGAACCTTTAAAAATGTTTTTGTGAGTTTGTTTTGTTGTTGTTCAGATTTTAGACTTCAATGAACATATTTTCTGCCACCCTTACATTTCCCAAAAGGCTCAGTGAGTCTCTGTTAGGATTTTATCTTCCTTTTAAACTCGGACATTCTTTCACAGTCTGAATTTTATATTCTTCTAAACTTTCTAGTCCATGTTTCTCATAAGATCCCTGCAAGGAAGCTTTGGCCTGCCTGGGAGCTGGTGTTCTACATTTAGGCTGCTCTCTCTGTGTCCAGTGTCCAATGGTGATTGTCTCAAAAGAGACCGTTTTCTCCCAATGTCTTGGGCAACTAACTGCAGGGCCCCCTCCTGGTTGCTCAGCAGATACATTGCCATATGCCGATAGCTTTTGTTTCTGGGTGTCCCATCTGTCCAGTGAATCTGGAGCCAGGGCATTCAGTAGCTCTTCCCCGGCACGGTAATTACCCCTGAGACTGGCACAGAATTGGTTGGCTAAACCTAGCAATGAAATCACTACCATTCTATTTTGTCCTTCAAGTTAAGACCTAAAAATGAAATGCTGTTGTCTTGGTGTTTTTTTCTTTCCTTGGAACCCTGCTGACAGCTCCCCCAGGATTCCATTTTTTGCTGAAGTTGAGTCCATTTCTAAAATCTCCTTTATTTTACCAAAGACTTAATTTGATCTTTCCACACTGACTACTCTCTTCAATTCTGTTTTGAAACGCATAGCCCACGTGGCTTTATTTCTCCTGCCTCACATTCCTGTGTTCCTCCCCTAGGACCTTATGACCCTGCAGAAGAAAGCCAGCACAACTTTATAGTTAAGCCATACTTTTCTTGCCCTGGGGTGTATGTCACTGGGACCTGCTGATCTGTATGTTCACATTTTTCAAGTGTTTCTTTTTATAGATACCTATTTTTACTGGATCATCGCTGCTTCTTAATTGTTCTGTGATTTTTTTTTTATTATTGTTCAGGGAAGATTTAAAATAGCACAGCAGCCCTTGAGCCCATGCGTGAGCTTTCCAAAGCTCACGCCTTTGCTCCCTTTATCCATGAGATAGATCACTGCCCCTGCCATTTTCTTCCAATATATATTTGTAAATTCTCCAAATATGTTCTCCTCCCTGTGAGCACTCAGAGCTGGCTTTGGCAGCAACCCCTACCACTCCCACATTCCCTTTTTCTACTGTTTTAGGAACCAATGCGCAGGGCAGACTGTCGGCCTAGGATCCACATTGTGAATAGATACCTAACATCTTTATGCTACAAATAAACACAAGAGAAATGCAGGTTTCACTTTATCTTTTCATGTTCCCCCCACACACACCCCCGACTCTAGAAAGCTGGTTCCAGAGTAAGAAAGGAATTAACGATCTATTTGGTCTTGTTTTCCCCATTCCTCAACTCTCATTTTTTAGGTGCTTTGCTTTTCTATTTTTAATGTATTATTTAGGTTAGAAAATAACTTTCATTTCTCTTCTTTCAACAGCATTAAATCCAAATCTAACAATTTGACAATTTTAAAAGTTGTAACTAGGGGCAGTTCAGTTCAGCTACCTTAACATGTAGCCACCAGAAGCCAGACTTTGGACAAGGAAATGGTATAGATACTTAGTACCCTCCGATAGCTCAGAGATTAGAAATGTTGGCCTGTCCCTGTGGTCACTGAATATAGCACCAGGCAGAGAACAATCCAGGAAGCAGCTTTGTTCTGAGCAGCCCAAGCCTGGGAGTGAGTGAGATGTCTTTCATCTGGAGAATGGATAAACATACAGTGAAATACACTGTCCAGCAATACAAAGGATTGGAGTGGACTAAAGCGCAGCAGTGTGCTTGAACTCAGAAGCACTGTGCTTAAAGAACGATGAAGAAGGAATGGGCATACAAAGAGCCTCTTCTTCTATGACTTTATCCATGCCAGACTTAAAGGAAAGGCAAGCTATGAAGACAGAAAACAAACCAGCTTGTTAGGAGTTAGGGGCAGAAGCAAGAATGGACTACAAACAAAGACAAAGGGGCTGGTTTGGGGTGACACAGGGAGGAAGTGATAGGTGTCACTGCTGTCCCCAAGAAGATACTGACACACACCTTCAACCACAGCACTCACCTCCATTCTCCTAAAAATCCTCTCACAGTCAAGAGTTAACATTTCTCTGCCTCTCTTTTTTTTCTTGAGAGTAAACAGTTTCAATTAGAAGCCACAGACACCGACAGCCATCTAGCCTGTCATCTTCCATAAAGAGCCTGTGTCCCATGGGCAAAATAGTCATTCTGTGATGGTTTGGATCCTTATAAAAGAAGAGAAGATTCCGGGCATCTTATTATCTCTAAATGAAGAACCTCTCTCTAGAGTTGTGTTTTCGCAGTTGTCAGAGGCAATTGTTTGTTCAAACTCAGGTCTTCTGTTTGTTATTGCCACTACTCTCTATAGCAGCAAGATAAAAGCCCTCACAGATTCTGAATCCCTTACTTTGTCTTTATTTTCCAGAACAACGTACACTTGAAATGGATGCATCATTATCGCTTTCTGACGTGATGCCATGCAATGACAGAATGGACAATACCTTAGTGTCCGAAATACCTTAGTGTTTGTGGTTAAAACGCAGTGTACACAACATTTGGTTGAAAATACGCACCGACGTCAGTGTGCCCCTGAAATGAAAGTCTGGTCTCTTATGTTTTTAATCCCCATGTGAGGGCACTCACTGAAATGGGTGCAGTTGCTGCTGTGGTGACTCGTCGGCCTTCTCCTGTTATTTTTTTCTCTAATGTCTTTTCTTTATTCTCTGCCCATCGTTATCCCTCCCCCCGCCCTTCTTCTTCCATCTCATATTTCCTTGGCGGTGGAGATGTACCAGCAGAAGAGGACCCTTCCCCTTGTGCTTTGGAGACAGGCCACGGGCGACAGTGTCAGAACGGGACCGTGTGCAAGCCCGGGTGGGATGGGCCCAAGCATGGCATCACCAACTTCGACAACTTCGCCTTCGCTATGCTGACAGTGTTCCAGTGCATCACCATGGAGGGCTGGACAGACGTGCTGTACTGGGTATGCCGATGGGGTACTCAGAGGGTGGGCGAATGGAGGGCCAGAGACCTCACTTCACACCTCGTCTTCCTCTCCGTGATATCGGGTCGCACGTACCCACGTAAGCTGAGGGGGTGGTTGATGAATGTCTTTGATTTGTTCCAGGGCTTTCCTGAGGAACAAAGCGTAATGTGTCCATGTCCACAAGGTCTCCCCCACCACCAACCTGAGTGATGGTCACCCTTAACTTGCCAACCACCGTATGGACCCCTAGTGTGCAGCCGATGCTATGCAGATGAGCTGGGCTACACACGTAGCTGGGCTCGACCCAGCTCCTCTTCCTGCTCTATAATTCTTTCTGCTCTTAACCTTTTCCTGTCTCTTACCTAGAAGGGAGCCATAGGCAGAATTCCTAGAGAAAAGTCGGGGCTGATCTGAAAGGAGACACCATAAAGAAAATTGATTTTGTGTAGAATTGTGCAGCCTGTGGCATGCTGCTATATTCTAATTCTCATGTTAGTCTTGACATTTTAGACTCCATCCAAGTCTCTCTCAGTGTCAGCCAGAGGCTCTGCTTCTTGTAGGATGCACATTTAGAAATACCACACTTGGAATACAGTATATTTCTACAGTATGTTTCTTTTAACTTTAAAAATGCCTCTCACAAGAGCCAGCTGTCCATCACTGTTTTGCCACCTTTGAGTTCTTGAAGTGCCAGTAAATACACATACCATATTTAAGCTATCTTCATTCTGGCAAAGCCGAGTCCATTATCTTGAGGGAAAAAAAACCCACAGAAAATATCATCTCTGTGGTGTTCTCCACTTCAGCATGAGAAATGACTTGCCAGAATCCAGTGTTGCTCTTCAGAATTTGGGCGAATAAAGCATGCTGCCAGTCTTGAAGATACCATCATCCCCAAGTTTCTCAAATAGCCCAATCCATTTAGTCCTGGTGAAAACAGCTAAGAGGCTGTGTGCTCCTGTCTGCAAACTAGAACAGGAAGAGTGAGAGGGAAGCAGAGGAATGTCCCGTGTGCAGTTGCCAGAAAGAAAAGCAAGGCCAAGAGAAGTGCTAACTTCTCCCAGAATCCAAGGCAGCTTTGTGCTGCACAGAGAGGTGGCTTCCCACTGTTTTCCAGGTGTGCCATCTCCTGTAAACTCAAAGCCTTTCCCTCCCCAGCCTTGACATCCTGTTAGCATGCCAGAGCCGGGGCTGCTGGGAAGCTTGCACCTCTCTCTAAGTGACTGCTTGCAGCTTGCCTGTACCTTGTTTCTAGCAAACATTCACTGAGTGTCCTTGCAAGCTAGGGTGTTCTGGGCACTGAGGATTTGGTAATGGGTAAGATCCAGTTCAGCCAAAGAAGCTCTGTCTTAGAATACATGAGACTCTGAGCTGAGTAGCACCGAGGGCTATCGTCTTGACGTGCTGTCACCGGACAACACTGAATGTCATCCATCCCTACCTCAGACTAAAATGAAACACCGGGACACATTTTCAGGCTTGATCTCGATGAGAACCTGGTCTTGTATAATTTGAAAGGCGATGAGAAGGAAGTTGGATTTTCTATAGTTGGGCAAATGTTTCTATTTAGTAGAGCAGGTCATCTTCCTAGGTGGCCCTGACTCTTCCTTCTCCTTTGCATGAAGGACCATTTACTGTCTGTCCTGATGAGCCATGGACAGAAAGGTCTCTCTGCAAATAGGCAGTTTCCACTCGTGGGCCATAGTCCACATGACTGTGGGGTGCTGGGCCCCATAGTCTCATCCTGGGACTCCTGGTGCATGCCTTCAGTCGCTGTGGGAAAGCTGGCTGTAGCATCACATTGAGGGCAGGTGCAAGCATTGGGGGATAAGTATAATTTACTTTGCTGATGGCCCGGGTGTGCTTTTCTGATCTTCCTTTATCACTCCCTCCCTCTCCCTCACTGCAAGTCATCGATACCATACCAGCCAGATGTGACCCTAAGATGCTGTCACAGTGACAGCCAGAGTGGGGACTGTGGAGAAGCACACAGCAGTAACTACCAATTTTCAGCAGCTGTGTTGTACCTTCTCTCCTGGGGGGGTGGGGGGGGCTCAGGCTGGGGACAGAAAAAAAATTGTCAGAGGTGAAGGCGCTCCAGGGTCTGGGGATGTTTTTCACTTTGACATTCCTGGGATCTTTCTAAAATGATTATACGTGTGCGTGTGTTAGCTGTGTGTGTGTACATGCACGTATGCACACATGTGCATACACACACACTCACATACAAACTGGGACTGTGCTTTCTGGTGCTTATTCATGATAGAAGCACCTCCTAGCTCAGGGTTCCTGCCATCAGGCAATTCCTCTAATTACTTTGACCTTTCTATGGCCGTTTCATTTTCTATTCTCTTTCTCTCCCTTCCTTTCTTACCCTCAGGCAATCCTCCTTCCCAAACCCTAGACTTGTATCACTAACCCAGAGATTCAAATATCAAAATGTTTTAGCATCAAACATGGTGCTTTCTCAGTATAAGGGACCTCAGAGCTGCCTCCAGTGGTCCCTGGTTAGAAATTTAGTGTTCATAGAGGAAGTCCTCCAAGCCGTTGTGATGCAAGTTTCAGTTTGAAGCCCTAAAAATAGGACCAGCTGAATCTCCACAGTGCTGCTAGGATATTGCTAGATTTGAACCAGTCTGAAGCTAGTTCCCAGTGAATGAAGGATGTGGGTCTTCCCCTCAGAGGAATGCATTTTCCTTCAAACGTGAAGTGCAAGTCTAGAGGCCCCGGAGAGGAGCAGTAATGACTCCTCTATGTAGGAATGAATGGAACCCCAAGCTGGGTTCATTTTAAACATCCAAACACATACATAGAAGTTTCTAGAGAAAAGAAACTAAACCAAAACTCAGCCTTCCATGTCGATTCTTCATAAGATGACTCTTTAAACCAAAGCCTCTCCATGTGCTCCAAGAATGCTCAAGTGTCAGAAGAACAACAAGAACAAGAACAAGAAGAATCAACAAGAGAAAGAACAATCTAGGGTCAAACAACACCCATAGGTTCTCTGATCTTTTTTCAGATGTGAGATTTCTTTAACCTTTGAACCAAATAGCTGCCTGACACAGAGAATCTGCTACCTAAACAGTATTCTGCAGGATTATAAACAGAGTACTGAAGAGAAATAGCATCTCTCAAAGCCTTCATCTACTTGCTCACTCATTCATTTGTCTATCCATTCAGCCATTCAGTTTCACGTCATTCGCTTTACTAATTTTAGATGAATTCTTGCAGTTCAACAATTAAGTTTAACAAATATTTATCGAGCATTTCTTATGTTCCCAGAAGCAGGGATAGCATTGGGTGAGGGACAGAGGAGAATAAGAACTGCCTTCCAGGAGTTCAGAATATAAGGCATGCCATATTTACAAAGGGGTGGAGCTCCCTGGTAGAATGGCAGGGTTGCGCAGGAAATAGACCACTCTGGAGGGCATGGGAATTTTGGTCCTGAGGATAGACAAGGAACCAGAGAACAGATGCTTCTGTCTTGGAAAAGTATTCATCAGCAGCTTTGAACGTTGGAGTAAAGTGTGTTTTAGTGTCTTAGCAAGGCCAAGAAAGCACTCGGACACTCTTGCTCACTGTCTGCTGGCTGTGGGATACAATCTCAGGTACCATCTAGCACTGTCTATCTGCAGCAGCTCTTCCAGCTGTGAGCCAGCTGTTCCCAACATGGTGCTCAGGTTAGGATGTCACTCTCTCTCTCTCTCTCTGCTCATACCCTCCCCTACGAGGTCTAGACACAAGCCCATCTGCTCTCTGAGGTCGATTGGATGCACGCAGTTTGATTTGCTGGCTTGCCTGCTCTTAGGATCTGTTGTCTTCTCCTACCTGAATGAGCCTCTTCCTATTTCCACTGCCTGGGGGATTTCCAACAAAGAATGAGTAGGTGCATGGGACTGGGGCAGGATTCAACTTGCTTCTTATTCTGTGACCCATGTGGTGGACATTCATGTTTCGGGAAACATGGGTCATCAAGAGCTATTGCCCCGAGAACACCTACTCACACTAGAGACACTGAATAGAAAGCACCATGGGTTTTATAACTCGCACCTGCCCTTAGTGGGAAATGGCCTCTCTTGCTACTTGTGGAAACCATCTAGTCTCTAGATCCACAGATCTTGTGATGAGAAAGAGAGGGTACACATAGTGTGAAGATCCATGGACATCAGCCTGGATCAGAGAGGCCTTGGGAAGGTCATGGTGGAAATATGACACCCCCCCCCCTCCCCATTCCCTGAGAAAGAGTTAGTGGTGGATTTGAAGGTACAAGGCAGGGACCCTTTTACCCAGTTACATGCTACTTTTGGAAATGTCTTTGGTATTTTTCTTTTTATTATTCCCTTTGTTCAGTGTTGGTTAAATAGGAAGGCTCTGTGTTTGTTTCAGAAAAAAAGGAAGATCCAACATAGTTTCAGGTCTGGGGTCCTCAACGCTGCTGACTTAGGGCACGAGGTTGACAGCAAGCTGGGTCCCTTCCTGATGAGGCTTTATTATTCTTCTATTCTGCTGAGTAGATCTGTCCCCCAGAGTGGAGATAGAAGTCTCACCACTCCAGCATCGCCCTGCTAAAAGAGGCCGCCACCACTCTGTGCTCTCCACTCAGTCTGCCCAGAGAACAGGTGGCTTAGAAGAAGAGGGAACAACAAAGGGGTACTTTCTTTGCAGACTGAAGAATCTCCCTCAGATGGCTGTCTGCTCAGGCATGGTGGGCTAAGACTCCCAAGAAATGCTTCCAACCTCTCACCTGCCTTGAACCCCTAAAACACCTATGGAGTCAAGGAAGGGGTCAAAGCAGAGATAAGGAATGAGGTGTGGAAACCCTGAGTTTCCTCTTTATGTCCCTGGCTTCCTGTAGACCACCCTCTTCAGATCTCTAGCTCTAGCCACTGTAGTCGTTGATGAAGCTAAGCTTGTGTGACCCAGAGGAAAAGACCCCCAGGCTACTCAAGAACCTCAAAGTACCTTTAAGGCCAAAGGACTTGTGTGGCCTGGAGGACTGTTTGGGGGGAAGGAATCCATTCAAAGGAAGGTAGAGGAGGCTACTAGCCCTGCCTGCAACTCCCTGTCTGGAGTCTGGAGGCAACTCTGCTCTGTGAGACCCAGCTGGGGAGAGCATGTCAGCACCTGCTGGAGCCGCTGCCCATACCTTCCCAGGGGACAAGTAAAGGCACACTGCTCACAACAGCCCAGGTTACCTTCTGTCCTTTGGGGTTGACATAGACCAAGTCAGAAAAGTTATTAGAGTAGGTTGGTGACACCGAAGCTGGGTGTGGGCTTCGGGGAGGGGGTGGGGGGACACGCTCCTGGATAGTGCCCAGAGTTCTTTCTGTCTGCCTGTTTGCTGGTTACAGTCTGTCATCCTCACCAGTTTTCCCCGGCTCTCCCCGCTCTCCCTACACACCACAGAAGCGCTCAGAGCAGTGCTTCTCAGCCTTCCTAATGCTGCGACCCTTTAACACAGTTCCTGGTGTTACGGTGAAATCATTTCCATTGCTACTTCATAACCATAACTTTGCCGCTGTCATGAATTGTAATGTAAAACCACGTGTTTTCACGTGCTGTTAGGCAACCCCTGTGAAAGGGGCTGTTCAATCCCCAAAGGGGTTGTGACCCACAGGTTGAGAGCCACTGGCTTAGAGGAAAAGCAGCAGCCCCGCTTCTGATCCCCATTAACCAGTAATTGAAGGAGGAAAGCCGGAAAGATGTTCATGGCCTGAGGCCCGGGTCTTCCTAGAGTCCCCTCTAGCACTCTGGCTGTGCTTGCTGCTTTTGCTTTCCTCCTCCCGGCGTGAAGACATGCTGAACTTCCAGTTGTACCTGGTTTCCTTTGCACTCTTGGCTCAGCAGATTCCTCCTGGTCAAGGAAGGGCCCTGGGAACAGAATCCGCATAAAGGCATAAAGACTGACTGTCCTACCTCCGCTAACCACTGCTGCTTGGCTGGGTATTCCACTCTTCCCTTCCCTCCTGTTCTATGGCCAGGAAGGCTTTACAGTGGTCTACATGGTTCTAACAATGGTCAAGTCTTTGGTAGAAAACAAACAAAAAACCTACTGCTACCGCAGGGCTATTTGGACCCTGGACTTTCTTCCTGCTCCATAGCGCCCTCTGCTGTCAGTGACTCTAGTGTGCAAAGTCCACACAGCCCTGTCTCATATGGCCCTTGCTTCCTCAGCCTCACCCAGCAGTCTTCTCTACTTCCTGCTCCTAAGGTGACAGGTAGGGAACCCGCACAATCATAAAGCGATAAATGCCATGGAAGAATAGACAAAGGGGCATGGGGTTGGGGATGTTCGACAAACTCTCAAACTGAATGGCATTGCAGCGTGGACCTAGGTGGGTAGCTCTTCCTCACCGACCCAGTTCAAGCCAGCAAGCTTGAACTCGAGTTTTACACACTGTTTCTAACTATAAGACAGACAGACAGCCATTCGGAGCAGCATTTAGACAATGATACAGATCAAGGGTCCACAAGCTCTGCCATGTACCCCCACATCCAGCCAACCTGTGGTGCTTGTAGAAGCGGGTTGATGGAACCACCCCCAGAGCTCCGGGGTGAGATACAGTGTGGCATTTCTAAATGTGAGCACCTAATGGTGTCGGTGCCTGAAGCCACACTTTGAGGATGGCCAACGGGAGTCAGTCAGAAAGCTGGTAGCCCAGGAATCTAGAATTTCATCAGCTTGGTTCACCAAAGACAACCTTGGGGCTCATTTTTAGTAAACCAGAGGTAACGTGTGTTTAATGCTTGGAAAACATCAGAAGAAAGGATTTGAGGCGCTGGATCGGAACGTGTTTCCTTCTTGATAGAAACACTGTCCTGGGACCTGTCTTCACACCCCTGCCTGCCGGAAGTGTAGGGGTTGTCTGACAACCACTTCCAGGAGCAGTAGGGGGAGGATGGGAGTCAGTGGACAGGAATTCCTCACAAGATGCTCGCAGCAAGCACTCACAGCCCAGTGGGGCCAGTTTTGGCTCCTGTTGCCTCCAGTTCCTGCAGGGGCCTGTGGCTTGCTACAGAGTGTCCCCGCCAGTCCACCAGCAAGCTCAGGGCCTCTTCCATCTAGGCTGTGGTGTCAGGGACAAGGCCTTCTCTGACACACAAGGCAGGGGGAGTACCACCTTTCCTCGCCCATTTGCTTGTGACGCACTGAGGTCAAGCTCTCTACCGCCCAGACTCCAGGAAGGAAGACCACTTTCTCATGTGATGTACGCTTCAGTCTCCAGCCCTGTCAGTATGGCTGGCCCTTTTCACAACCCAAGATCAGCCCGACTCAGGGTATATCTTAAGATTTAATGGCCACAAATGCACCAAATGAGCTAAGCCCACTCCAGGATGGAAACCAAACAAACAAAAAATAAAATAGACAAATGTTTTGTGAGGTGATCCACCTTTCTAGACAAATGAGTAGGAAAAACACTAGGGAACTATTTCTTTTCCAGAAAATAAAACAGCAGGAAGAGTTAGACAAGATCTCCCACCCAAACCCCAGAGACTCTGCGTTGGCCCTGATAGCTTGGGTCAAGGTTTTTGAGAAGGATTTTGAGTAGGGATGAAGCCCAAGATGGAGGCAGCTTCTGATCCACTTAACCAAAACCAGCCCCTTTGCCTCCTGTGGATCTGTTCGCACTCCCTACCTGTCTGTCTTGCCCTCCACTTTGCTTGTTCTGTCCTAACTCTCCTTCATCTTTCCAGATGCAAGACGCTATGGGCTATGAGTTGCCCTGGGTGTATTTTGTCAGTCTGGTCATCTTTGGATCCTTTTTCGTTCTAAATCTGGTTCTCGGTGTTTTGAGCGGGTAAGCTGACCATTTCTGTGTCCTCTTTACCATGCAGCCGAGCAAGGTCCCAGGTTCCACTGCGTTCAATGCACAATCCTCAGAGACAAGACCCTAACAGGCCCAGGAAAATGGGGAAAAAAAAATTCCATGCAAGCACAGATTCTGACCATTGGCTGCCCAGGCAGTTTAGCCTGAGCTGCACCATGAGGATCCCGGGTCCCACGCTGCTCAGCTCAGCGTTGGGGAGCCGGTGGCTGGCGCTTGGCCGTGCTCGGTTGCTGTGTGTGCCTGACTAACTATCATTCCATTCTTCCAGGTCAATGATGCCGTAGGAAGGGACTGGCCTTGGATCTATTTTGTTACACTAATCATCATAGGGTCATTTTTTGTACTTAACTTGGTTCTCGGTGTTCTTAGCGGGTAAGCAGGACCAAGGAAATGGTCTTGATTTTTCCATTCATTTGTATTTTATTCTCTCTGCTATTCCTGGCACTCTTCTGTTTCTGGCTCTGATGAACCTGGGATAAAGGGTCACTCAGGAGCCTTGAAGTGAAGGTCTTTGGCCTGACTGTGAGGAGGGTCAGATGGATGGGAGTTAAGTCATAGGTGTGGGTGATAGACCTTGAAGAAGGGACACCCATTCCCACCCCTGCCCCACCACACACTCTAAGATCTTCCCAGCTCCACTAGCTACCCAAGTAGGCAGGCAGCTTACCCTTGTACCCACCTCACTCAGCCTGGGGAGCAATGCAGTAAGAGCCTTGAGTGGGAAGAACCTCACAGCAGGAGTGAAAGGAGGTCGGCACGCACATGCAACACTCACAGTGCCCTTGGAAGTAAACACTGGCCTGATCTCACGTGCCAGCCATCATCTGCAGGCAAATAATGCAGGCTTCAAACCACATTTGTTGAGTAAACAGGCCAGACAAAGGAGAATTCGGTTTAAAATACGAGTAGGAATGGAAGGAGAGCTCAGTGGTAGGGTACTTGCCTAGCTAGCACGTACATGCCCTGTGTTCCATCCCAGCACTGTCAAAAACAAAGACAGCCAAAAGTCTGTGACGTGTGTGTCTCTGTGTGTGTACACATACATATATACGCAAACAACTACAGGCTGAAAGTCTAATTCTCATTTCAAGGCCAAGCAGTCCATCACTGATGCTTACCTTTCTGAATGCAAGAGACACATAAGTATTTAAAGCCACAGGTTCTTATGAGGCTATAGATAAAACATCATTTATCTTCTTTTAAATCTATCTAGATGGCCACAAATATAAGCCTACCCATTTTCATTCCTTGGTAAGATACAGTTTGAAGCAGAAGAATGGCTCCTGGCTGGGGTGTCGAGACCCCAAGGATGTCTATCTTCTTATCATGGAGACCTAGGGTGTTTCCTCAGCCACTTATTTTTTACTAGCTCATGCCAGCCATGCCAAGACCTGATACCTAAATGCTCCTGGTGACCCTCTGGGCCTCTAATAGGGGAACCCGCCTACTGTCTTTGTTAAAGAGGGTGGTCAGGGATCTATTTCTGCTCTGCTTGGACAAACCAGCTGCTTTCATAGTCTTCCCAGGTACCTAGGGACTTCCTGCTGGGGGCAGGTCAGGAAGAAGGAAGGAGGCACTGTCAGTGCAGACTTGGTGAGGCTCTGCCTCCCACCATGGCCAGGGCATGGGGTTCAGTCTGGAATGGGGTAAAGAAAAGAACATACTTCCTCCTTATCCCTCCCATGACCCTGGGTGGCATCTTGCCTTTTGCCAGGGTGAGCCCACATAGGAGAGCAGGATGAAGGGGAGTTGGAGTAATATATGATGCTCCTAGTTAGCTGCCTGGAGGTGGCAGGGGGTTCGTTTCTGTCTTCCAACACAAGAAAATGGCCCCTTGTTTATACATGAGTCTCACAGACAGTGCTGGAAAAAAATCAAGCTCATCATCCCCTTTCAAGACAGAAATTTGGCTGTCCTAGCTCTGTATTTGCTGGGTGCACGATATCTGGCAACCTCATCCTTCGTTTCCCATGTCAAAAAGAATTATGAAGATAACATTCACTCATAGGTGGCTGTCATTATAGAATGAACAAGAATGTCTGTGTAGAATTAGCACAAGGACTAGTGTGCAGTCCGTGCTCAGCAGCAGTGCTGAAGCTGCACTGAGTACTTGGACTTTTGAAGATAAGTAACACCAGCTAAGGGATGTCACTTTTCTGGAAATCAGCAGACCTAAGCCTAGAGCCTTAGTTTGGCTCCTGTTTGCTTATCACTGCCCTCTGGATCTACGCTGAATGAGCTTGGTTGAAGCAAAGCCCAGTGCTCTAAGCCAAAGATAGATAGATAGATAGATAGATAGATAGATAGATAGATAGATAGA
>NW_026588368.1:3612283-3669229 GCF_907164565.1 Psammomys obesus | reverse complement strand
AGATAGATAGATAGATAGATAGATAGATAGATAGATAGATAGATAGATAGATAGATAGATAATAACCAGCTTCAGTTTCCTTTTTTCCTCTCAGATGTTAGGAACCAAATCTTAGCATGTAAAATTCCTGTAAGAACCCAGTAATGGAGAATGAGTGCTAGACTCCAGAGGTCCCTTCTTCACCCACAGTCATTATCACCCCCATCTCCCAGAGCCAGAGCCAACCTGCTGGTGTTGAGTCAGAGAGGCTGAAGGAGTAGCTGCTGATGCTGTCACAGAAAGGTCATTTTGAAACCACACCTTGGTAGATCAAATGCGGATAAATTGCATAATCCACAATTTTGACCCTTAATGGTTTCCAGAACATTTAATTGGTATGGAACCAGTAGTATAGAGGCTCTTTAACCTCTGCACATGTGGACCAGAATTTGTTTGGTCTGTTCTGGAGCCTTCTAGCACCTGAGCATTCTCAAAGTTACAGCATGCTTCTAGCAGCTCCAGAAACATCAATGGACCCTCTGGCCAGCCATGGAGGTATCTGCAAGCAGCTGTCTACACCTTCTGGCTTTTTGTCAAGGGCCAGTTATTATTAAATGTATTGCCTCTAACCTGCTCGGTGACAAATCCAGAAACAAGTTCCAGTTGGTTGACCACACTGGTGATGGTCTGAAGTTGGCATCCTGCTTTATCAGGACAACAGTGTAATAGTTAACCACAGTATTGGAGGCGGACCCACTCAGCAGCTAGACCTCAGTTAGACCAACCATACAGAATATTCAGAAAGACTTAGAGCCCATGAAATGCACTATCTCAAGGACAACATCAGCGGTCTTCCCCATACCCTGTCATGGCCTATGCTCTGCATATCTCATATGTTCATTTATTCAGTGCTCATGACAGCTCCATGAACTGGATGCTACTCGTGTTTCCATTTCACAGACAAAAAGAATAAGGTTTAGATGAGGAAGCTGCATCCATTCAAGTGGGAAATTTTAGAGGATGGAGGTCTGCACCAGAACATCATCAAGGCATGGCCTCTTCCTGTCATTTCCACAATACACCCGCCCTAGCTTCTCACAGGAAGAAGTGGGGGGGGAGGGAGTTCATGAATAAGAATCAGACACTACAAGGATGGAGGGATGAAAAAGGAATGTAGCAGAAGCAGTCCACATACTTCCAGATATGGCCAGGGAACAGGAAAGGTCCAAGGAAAAGCTGGAGAATGCTGCCAGTTGTTCGGTGGGAAGACTGGAAACTGCAGAGCTTGATGAGCCCTGAGAGCAGAAATAGTGCAAGCACAGCTGCGATATCTTCTGTGACAGAAGGGTTGGGGTGTGAACCCTACATCCATCGATTAAGAATGATACTCCTTCACAGCTCAGCCAAGTAACTCATCCTCACAAATTGTGTCCTTCTGTCAGCAAGGAAAAGCTAAAGTGTGCCGGGTATGTTCTGCTCAGAGTAGGGCTGGCAACCCATAAAGTTTCTATTGTAAAAGTAGAAATTCCAAGATTTTGGTTACCTCAGGGTTCTGCATCTTATATCTGGAACCCTCCTATATCTAAAGGCTTCATTCTGATGAGGTTACACAGAACACACAGTGTGAAAAACATGCAGCTCTTGGACTCTGGTCAAAAGTTGTCCCGTGTTATGCAGTGATCCGCACACCCACCCTATGCAAGGCACAGGTCTGGCATCGGTACAGGCAACAATTGGATTAGAATTGCTTTTTCCTCCAGAAATTCCAGTCCCCGACCTATTAGAATCAAAACAGTGACTGGGAGACTTTCAAAATTGCATCTGAAGCTGTGGGTAACTGTCCCATCCTTTTCCATATCAAGAGACAGGAGTATGTCTTGCCTAAAAAGGCTGAAGCCCTGATGGGTGGGAGAGTGACAGCCTAAAAATACGTCCGGGACATGATGGGTGGACTGTTAAAACAGAACATCCAGACCCAGAAGGAGGCCGCTACATGCCCTAGCAGGAAAAGGAGAGGCAGCCACACAGAGTTGATTCTCACCGTTCAGTGGATGTGTTCTCCCAAGTCACAACGCTTCGGTGAACACCGGGCCACCAGAGCGAAGTACATAGTTAGATCCCTGCTCATGAGCACCTGGTCACATCGGCAACCGACGCAAACATAGCCCCAGGTGTGTTTCTGCACACGATTTATTTAGTAGCTAGCACCCATTTGTTAACGTTAGACCCACAGTGCCAGCACTGTAACCCATGCCTGAGTGAGCTCAATGAAACACACATGTTCTCCACTAGACCTGTCACAGTGTTCTCGCTCCGTGGAGCTAGGCTTGGGGCCGTTTAAACAGTGGAATCTCTAACAACAAGCCCAAAATTACAACAGTAAAAATGGCACTAAATAGACTGACCGTAAATAAAGACATTTGCTTATGTTATGAGAAGTGAGTTGGGGAGAGCACCTCACTTTTTCTGACCTCAGCAGGAAGCATGTAACATGTTTTGGTTTTCTTTTTCTTTTCTTTTTCTTTTTTTTTTTTTTTTTTTTTTTTTTTTTTTTTTTTTTTTTTTTTTTTGCCATTACATGCATATCCATATATGAGTGTTGTTTAAAGCGCCATTAGTATTGATTTGGGAGTTACAAACAAATTTTAGCAAACCCAGAAATAGCAGAGTTATTATTTATCTGCTCAGTGTTTATCTGCTAGTACCCGATGGTCAGAAGTAAGCAGTCCCACCCCACACCCTGTTGTGTGCTCTCCGTAAGTGAGCATCGACCACCCCTTCTCCCATATTGTATCTTGGCCGTTGCTAGTGACAGAAGCACTCCCGCCCACCTTGTGACAAATCCCACAGTAGTCTGTGATTGTCTTGCTGGCTCTGACCCCTGAGCTGGGCACACCCTGTCAGGCTAGAATTTCATTAGCTCAGTCTGCAGAGCAGGCACTGATGTCCAGGAGAGGAAAGCACACCAGGGGCTGCCCCCTGGGAATCACCACCATGTGCAGCCTGGAGTCCCTGTGGCTGCGTCCCTGCCCGTTGTACTATCAAAGCCCCCCATGTTGCCTGGCTGCCCAGGCTACATCTGCCGCCCTCCCGCTACAGTGTGCCCTTCCTCTACGGAAGCAAAAAAACGGGCAAGTCCCATAGAATCTTGTAGGTATCCTCTTCCTCTTTGTTCCCTGTGACTGTTTAATTTTCCCACAGATCTGGAGGTTCAGACAGCGAGTTCCCACCTCCTAATGGCAGCTGAATCCCGGGGCCTGCTCTAGCTCTGTAAGGAGGATAGTGGGCGTGTTATAACCAGAACTTGAGCTCTGAGAAATCATCCAGGAGAGCTAAAGGTCTTTCTTAGCAACTTTACCCCTTTGAAACTCACTCAAACCCACTCCAGGAGAAAGGGGGAAAAAAAAAAAAAAGGCATATGGGTGTAGGCAGAGAGATTGCAGGAGAGGGTCCTGGGATGCATTTCTTAAGTTTGTTTACATAAGGAGAGAGGTGCACTGTGGATCTATTGTCTCTAGGAAGTAAGGTCAAGGTGGGGGGCGGGGGGGGGAGCTTCATCATATGTAAGATAAGAAGGCAAGGGGGAGGAGGACTGGCATCTTTCCATGTCTACCCCAACAACAAAAGCAGGATGAGCAGAGCCAAGCCAGTTCCTACCTTCACTGTGATCTCTCAATCCAGTGCCTCTTCCCTGGCCTCCAGCTTCCTGGGAAGGAAATAAAAGTACCCACTGGTTGGCAGGAAGCCCACGAAATAGCAAGTTCAATCCAATTATAATTGGACTCAATCAGATTTGGGAAGAAAATTCCATCCAAACCAGAGCATCGTTACGGAGGTACTTGTGAGCCCCAATTCTCCCAATTCAAACATTCCCTAGGCTCCTCCCAGCCCTCAACCCCATTTCACCACAATGGTGATTGCTGAAGCCTGAGCTCTGCCAAATACTACAAGCAAAGTGCAAACACTAGTCAGGTGGTATGTGGCGACAGAGCCCCCCACATATGACGCTGGGCTTACCTGAGCCTCTTGTCCTCCGGGGTTTGCTGGTGACATGACTCCCTTCAAGCTTCCTGTGCTCTAGAGCGCTGACCTTGCGCAGAAGTTCTGTTGAGTTGGTTTCCACAGCCTACTGTCCTGAATCAGGCGCTTCCTGAGAACAGACACAGGAGCCATGGCCCACGGATTACTCAAGACACCAGAGAATTCACATGCATTCCCCACCAACGACCCCAGACCCCATAGTGGCCAGGGGGGGGGGGGCAAGCGGGCAGGGGCTCAGACCTGCAGCAGCAGCTAAGAACTAGCTCATCTGTTGTTGCTTCTGCTCCAAGCCTTATCAGAGTTAGAAAAAAAAAAAGGACCACATCACAGACAATCAAGAACTTCCTGTAAGTCCCTGCAAACTACAATGTCTGCTGACTATTGCTTTAAACTGCTACACTAGCTTTAATGCCATCTTCACTTTACATATTTTTCTATCCTGGACAGATTGCATTAACCCAAAAGGCAGGCCCCAGGGCATTTTCTTGTGTTTGGAATCCTTACAGGTATCCGTGTGGTTCAAACTCCCTCCAGGCATGCTAAGAACAGTAGAGGGAACTGTAGCCATAGGAACCTAGATTGAGATCAAAGCTGCCGGGGCGGGGGCGGGGGGGGGGCGGCCTAGACAATGGGAGGTATTGGTAAATATTTGCCATCCTTCTGTGGGGAAATACTCTTATCAATTGCACTGGCTGGTTTTCATGATGTAAATATTCCAAACTTGGCTGTTATCATACTATCAAGGAGACATCACTGAAACCAGAGTTGGGAGGAAAAGGCATTACTGGCTCTGAGACCCCAGTGCGATTAAGTGGTCTCTATCATCACTGGGTCCTAATAATCTGTGGCATTTGAAGATGCTTTGTCGTTTCTCTTAAAAGGTGTCACCTATTCCCGGGTGACACACGTTTCCTTGCTGTAAAGGGCCATTAGAATGACTCTTTGGAGAGAGGTGTCCCTGTCTTTGGAGAATAGCTGTTATTTACAGGCAAAGCCTGTTAGGATCCAGAAAGTGAGTGAAGCGCCCTCATCCCCTTAGATTTTCCTGGCCTGTGCCACGAGTATGCTCTCACTGCTCCCCTTTCTTGTGAGAGTGAAGACAGAACTGGGTGATGGAGATAGCTGTCTCTAGAAAAGGGGTGACTTGGACAGGGTTCTCCGCACAAAGCAATTAACAGCTGCCTTGTCTCCCCTTCTCTCCATCTTTCCTCCCGGCTGATCCTTGCACACTGCCCTGCCCACTCCCCAACCCCTCAAACCAGAGAGTTTTCCAAAGAGAGGGAGAAGGCCAAAGCCCGGGGGGATTTCCAGAAGCTTCGAGAGAAGCAGCAGCTTGAAGAAGATCTCAAAGGCTACCTGGACTGGATCACACAGGCAGAAGACATCGACCCCGAGAACGAGGATGAGGGCATGGACGAGGAGAAGCCCCGCAACAGTGAGCAGCCATGTCCTCTCTCTTTGACTGGGGTCTGGGGCGGGGAGAGCAGTGAGCGGGCAGATGTCCCACACCAACCTTTCTTTCTAGCCCAAAGCTGATGATTCCGGGGAACATCCTTCTCAATGGTTACTGTCAGTTGCTACTCCTAGGCGTCAGTCAGATGGGGGAACCAGTGCCACCAGTGTGAAGGACCTCACATCCCATCTAGAAGTTTCCACCTGAAAATATGGTTGGGTTTGTGCTAAAGTGAGAGACCTGCCTCCCCTGTGGGCTCTTAAGGCAGGGGCAAGAACCCTGCTGTTTTTCTTTGGGAGCAGTTTCCACTAGCCAGCTGCTTGGGAGGCTGTGTCCCTGAGCAGGATTCTCTCCACACTGGCAGAGGCCTTCCAGGTTCCCCTCAGATTTCTCTACAGAAATCAACATTTCTCATTGAGTAGGTAAGCTATAGTCAAGGATCTGAGGAAATGCTTCTGGGAACATTGGAGGAAATGAAGAGGACTTCCACAGAATCCATTTAGATAAAGACACAGACACGGAACCAAATCACTTCCTCTGGGCTTTCTTGTGGCAGATTGCCAGAAAGCCTACAACCAGGATAAAAAAAAAAAAAAAAAAAAATGGGACCAACAGGTGACTGTAAAAGTTTAAGATAACAAATCATGGAAAGTGAAACTTTAATCTGATTTGCTCAGTAGCTTTTGAAGCGGGACCCTTCCACTAGTGGCAGCAGCTGAAACATAGTAGAAATGCAAAGACTTGGGCTCCTGCCCAAACCCTCTAACTAAGGAGCCTTAGGGTGAGTTAGCCAAAGGTTGTGATGCATGGTGAGTCTTAGAAGCTTCGGGTTAGCTCTCACTGTGGTGTTTTCTGTGACCTTGATCTTTGTGGATCTATCTAATATTCCTCCTGTTCTGTGCTCAGCTTTTGTCTTGCATCTTCCATGTTTCCATAGTTGCATTTCTGTCCTTTCAAGCAGCATGATTTAAAAACAGACAGATTTTCTCAGACATTGGGCGCCTAGAACACAGAGCCATTCTGGTGAGGACAGCAAGGCAGAGTCTGCCTCTCAACAGGGAGGGACTCAGGAAGAGGTTCTGCCAGCATGAGAACAGGTGGAGAAAGATAGTCATCGGTACTAGCAGACTCTGCTCTCTCTGCTCCAAAGACTGGCGCAATAAATCTATCAACTGCTCCCTTCCTGAGAGCTCTGCTCAAGGTACAAAGACAAAATTAAAACACATAAACAGCGAGGGATTGGTAACGATGTAATTTAATAACCCAAGGAAGCCTTCACGCTCCACTAAGTAGTTTTGCAAACTGGAAGATGCGGCCTTTGCTAGAGTATTACAATGAGCAATGATACCGCCGAGGGTTTTTCTGGAAAACTGCATGGCGGCTTCTGTTACACTGTTGATGGAACTGCAGGGTAGTTGATTACTTGGTGGCATTTGAGTGGAATTGGAAAAAAGTGACTTTGCCTGTGAGTCACAGAGGAGCTCACAGGGCGTTAATGTCTTGGCTCTCTTCCTGCCTTTGCTCAGAATTAATCGTGATAAACACTTTGTTAGAATGCGTCCTATAGAAATGGATAATATTTGCTACGTGTTTCAAAGCCAGTTGCTCTTCACAGAGGTGCATCATTATGTTGTTCCCTGTTAAAATAAGAACTTCCAAGAATGCAGGCTGCTCTTCCATCTTGTCCCTTAGGCCAATGAGTTCCAAAGAGAGTTCCCAGCATGGAGCATACCTTGCTATTGGAGCAGATTCTAATGACAGGCGAGCCCAGTACCTGTTCACTGCCAAGGTTTCCTGAAGCCGAAACATTGGCAGGGTTTGACTCCAGAGACTCACCTCTCCCACATACTGTTTTCTTATGGCTGGAGGAACATTTGGAGATTGCTTCTTGTCCCTGGCCAGCCCTGTCCTAGGAAGACTGGAGTGGGGTTCTAGATCCTACATAAATGGAAATGTTGGAAAGGGAGGGTGGGTCACAGGGGCAATGAGCCAAAGAAGCAAGAAATGGAAGTAGTTAACCATGATGAAGGGGATTGTGGGACTCGAGAACAGAGCTGAAATGAGTTCACAGGATTCCCAGTAAACGTGGAGTGGATGTGATTTGATTATGAACTTCAAGGAAGACCTCGAAGAGAGAAGACTCTAGTTTACTCATGGGTGGATACAGAGATGAGCTGGATTCTATGTTTATATACGGTTTACTGTTTATATATATTTACTTGCAGAAAAGACAATTCTGCGGCTTGGAAACCACGTCCTTCTCTTTAGGACTTCCTTATTTGACCTTTGAAACAAATACATTGGGAGAAATCCTTGTGATTTAGTTAGTGTAGCTCTAGTTTTTGAAACATCTAAAAGATTACACACTGCATGATTTTTTTTTGTTTACCAGATCTTTTCAGCTCTTTCCACACACAAAGGTGTGTGTGTGTGTGTGTGTGTGTGTGTGTGTGTGTGTGTGTGTGTGTGGAATAAAGTGCAGGAAACTGTGGGTGAGAGATAAACAAGAAACTGTGTGCGTGTGTGCGCACACATGACTGAAAAGTGTGTTCCTGTGTGTGGATGTATGCTCACACCTTGACATGCATATGAAGAACAGGGCTCAACCTCAAACATCATCCATTAGGGCCCACCCACCTTGTTTTCTTGGATAGGGTCTTTCACTGGGACCCAGGGCTAGCTGATCCAGATGGTTAGCCAGAAAGCTGTAGGGAATCGGCCTGTCTCCACTTCCTCGTCACTGGGATAACAAGCACTTTACCAACTGAGCTGGGGCCCCAGCTAGCATCCCTATCAGCACAGACCACGGTCCCCTAGTACAAGTCACTTGGAGGCGTTGCTGGTGGCATTGGGGGGGACAACTCGGGGACAATCTTACTGCAGTAGCTGAGCAAACCTGACAGGAGCCATCAGTCAACTCTCCTAAGAGAAGATACAAAGCCAATGAAAGGCGGAAGAATTAGAAGTTGGAAGATAACAGAGAGAAAGCATTTAGTCGGGAGGCTTTCCCTTAAAAGATGAGAGAAAATTAAGAAAACTACATATAAACAGTTAACTCTATATAAACAGACTCTGGTTATTCTTACCAGCCAGCCAGCCATAAGTAAAAGGTCAACTCTCTCGGGCACTGTTGTTGGCACTGATGATAAAGCAATGAACAAAGTGGTGAAAACTCCCTGCCTTTCTAGAGGTTCTGTTCTAATGGAGGGGTAGAGAATAGTCTAAAATTATGTCAGAGTGGTGACTATCAAGAGGTGGCGGTGTCAGATGAAGTGGTCATGCCATACTCCTCTGAGAAGGTAGTATCTAAATAAAGATCTGACAGTAAAACGGAATGCACAGCTATTTGAGAAGGGATCATTCCAGGGAGAGGGAAGGGTGACGTTAAAGGAAGGAGCATGGCTGGTGTGTCTGAGAGCAGAAAAGAGCCCCCGTGCAGTTGGGTTTCAGGGGCAGAGGTGAGGCAGGAAGTGGTGGAGAGGAGTGCCATGGGGAACTGGGAGAAGATCCTGTGATTTGTTGATGTGGGAACCTGGATCTGAGCTGAAACTAAGCAAAGCAGCCACTGGAGCTTTTGAGAAGGGATGAGTCGGGTATGCATTTAACAGGATCCCCATGGCCACCATGTGCATAATGAGATGGAGGCCTCCAGGGCAGGGGCTAGCAGAGAGGGGACTCCCTGGAGATGATGGTGTCTTATCTTGGCAATAATGGAGGCTATACGGTCAGAATTCAACATGACGTCATCTGCTCAAAGATAAAATGTGGGACATGAGAAAGAAAAGTCAAGAATATTCCAAGTCAATGTAAGAATGGAATTGCCATTTTGCTGATATAAGGAAAACAGCCACATAAAGCAAGGACGAAGAAAAGCAACTCTGACCTTTAGGTTTAAAATACCTATGCAATGTGCAAAGAGGAAATGTTGAGTTGGTGACTGGCAGTAACTGAGTTCAAGAGAAAACTTTGACACTGAGCTGCAATTTGGGGGGTCATCAGCATAGAGAAGGCACTGAAACACATTTGTCTGAATGAAGCCACTAAGGAGAGAGCTACTAGAGATGAAGTAAAACCAGGAACTGAGACCAAGGTTTGGAAACTGGCTGATTGAAAAAGAGCCAGCCCCAAAGATTTCCAAAGTAAGACCAGAGGACTAGCAAGAAACCAGAGGGAGAATGTCAGTGCCACTGGAAGACCAGTGGGGTGAGGGTGGCAATGTTGACCAAAGCCTAAGGGTCAGTCATTCTCATTCCTCAGTTCTTGGGTTCTTAGTCTTCCTAGGATGGCCTTAAGCGTGATAGCAGGCATCTTCTTCAGCTGCCAGAGATCTAAGGCCTCATGACTTCATAATGCCATAGAGGAGAGGAAGAGACTCATACAGTTAACACAATGTACCTGTGGCCCAAACAAGACCATATCTTAATCCCATTGTGTCCCTATTCATCACCATGGCAGCTCCAGGCCTTGCCACAGCAACTGCTCATAGACAGCCTTGACAAAGGAGGAAATGATAGAAACTCAAGAGCCATCCCCAGACCACGCAAGCAAAGACACGAGAGGGACGTGTGCAGCTGCCATGTGAGGCAGCTGTGTTTTCTCCAAGTTCCTCTTCTCTCTGGTAAAGACTAGAACAACAACGAGATCTCACCCACTGGCTGCCTCTAGCCTTGCTCTAGACTTCAGTGAGCGCCGCTTTCCAATGGAACCACTGAAGACTATTGCTGATGCCTATAGCTCGTTGTCGTTGGTGGAGATGCCCTGCTGTAAGGGCACAGTCCATTTTCCAGGTCCAATCTCTATTCTGACAGAAGGCATAGAGGGGAAAGCCAGATATAAAGAGATGAGGAGCGAGGAAGATGGCTCAGCAGGGGCAGGTACTTGCTGTGCACACCTGGCAACCAGCATCCTGTCTCTGAACCCCACATAAGGGAAGGAGGAGAGCAACTCCACAAAGTTGCCCTCTGACCTTCATTCATGGGGTGTCTCATGCACCCCTTTCCATATGCACACTAATAAACACAGTTCTTAAGAAGAGAGTTGTGAAAAATGTCTTCTCTTCAAGACATAAAAAAGATCATCTGTTAAGTATCCACTCATATTGGAATTTCTTTCTTGGTCAGACTGAGCCTTCTGAAACTAACTGTAAGACACATATTTGTTTAGATGAGCAGGTAAAGATGTGTGGACTTACAGTAGAACCAAACACGGATCTTCCACACAGATAAGGGAGATTAAATATTTGTACAAGTGATAGTTGGTAATGTGACTCTGTAGAGTCATTTTGCAATCATCATTAACCAACAGAACCATATGCCTGCTGTGTGCCCTGCAGGACTCAGAATAATGCATTATTGAAATACAGAAACTTGAGGGCCTGGGAGAGCTGCAGGTTGCCCACAGAGGCCCATGTGGCTTGTAAGCATAATCGGAAGATCATTGCTTTACATTAGGTATGTGTCAAGGACATGCACATAGTTATTTGATCTTGGAACAATTTTTTTTAAAAATCAGTACAGTCAGCGTTTCCCTGGATCTAGCTTATGTCCAAGGCTACTCCCATGTCTCTCCCAGTGAGAGAGGTCCTTGAAGGATCTGTCTCAGATTTCAGGAGACATACCACTGCCGTTGCTTTCCTTGGTTCTCTTTACTAAGCACTCTGAAGTAAACAGGCTCTAGAGACCACCCTCCCAGGAGACAGAGGCCATCAAGCTAGCAATTCTACTTGAGAGCTCTAAGGCCTGAAAAGTTGCCTTCAGAATTGGGTGATGAAATGGCGGCCCCAGGTGAGAAACCACTTCCTGGACTAATTATTAGAGAGAGAAGTTAGCCTTCGAACGCTGAGTCTCAAACTCCGACAGTTTGTGGATGGGCTCTGGTGAGGTCATTGAGATAGGCCAAAACCAAAGAATCTGTCCAGATACCCTGCGAGGGGGAAATGTAAGTCAAAGTTTTAGCCTTCTCCTCCACCATGAGTCAACAGGCATTTGCTGCAGTTTAGACTCATCTTGCAGTCATTCCCCAGTCTGAAAGAAACTCCTCTGCCACAGATCTGCAGGACTCACAAGAAGATAGGCTATTTGGGAGACAGGGCATGGGTTGACACGGTGGCTCACTTAGGCCAGGCCAGCTTTGAACTCCTGATCCTCCTGCTTCCTAAGCACAGAGACTACACGCATGTGCCACCATGCCCAACTGAGATAAACTTTGATAAGGTTAAATATCTATCATTTCAAAAAAAAAAAAAAACCAAATATTTGAATTCTGACAGTTTTCTTTGTTTGGGGGTTATTTTACACAGACACACATACAGAGAGACAGAGAGAAAGAAGAGAGAGAGAGACATGTTCAGATTTATTTTTAAAGTTTCTGGACATAGGACTTCTTGCTGCCCCTTAAATCATTTGCTAAAACTAAGTCATCAAGGGCATTGCACAGCCACTGTAGTCATGAACTCAGCAATGTGCTTGTGTACCCTGGGCCTGTCTGTATGTAGCCAGTCATGATTTGGGGCAAGGTTCTTGGGGCTCCACCCCTTCCCTGCTGAATGATTAGCCACTGATGAACCCTGGGCAGTGGGTGTTATTATATTCAGCTGTGTCCCCACTAGTGAGCCCACCAGGGTCCATTGGATCACGCCATACCCATGGCCTCTCAGAGGAGAGCCCTAGTTGACTTCAGGGGATCACAAACCAAAAAAGCCATGAACACAGGAAAGGAACTGTGGGGGATGAGGGTTGACAGGCTGAGGAGGGAGAAAAGAGAAGTTGGGGAGTGAGAGTATTCATAATACATTACAAACCGTTGTCAAATAACAAATTTAAGGAATAATAATAGAAGAAAGGTAGTCATCGAGACAGAGTTTAACCAACATGGCCCAGGTCTCACTCTGAGGACTTCCATGTGCAGAAATCTAGCACCTCGTGCAGTAGGCCAGGACATTACTACAGCCACCTTGGTTTGCTTCTGGCCCTTTGCTTAGGAGCAATAGGCTAGAACAGTCCTCAGTTGCTTACTCTTGAAGTAGAGACATGTTTCCATGCTAGTCAGGCTGGCACTATGAGAAAAGCTTTTGAAATCTCTCTTCTGTCCCAGAGTACACCAGGTTCCACTTATAGACAACTCACGTGATTCATGAGATGTGATTGTGGTGCCCAGCTGTTATGTTAACAGTCCCCTAAGACTCTCTCTCATGTACACACACACATACACATACACACAGGCACACACCAGACATGGGACAACAAGAAACCAAGGGTTCATCTTTCCCCAGGTGGGTCATTAGCATCTCCCTGTATTTGTTAGTGTTCACTGAGGTCAGCCGGATCCAACTAGAGAAGAAGGTTGTGTTATCTTCTGTGCCCAGCAGAGGCAGCCGGCGGACAGATGGTAGACATGAAAGTCAGTTGGTGGCGGAGGGTCCCTGTGGCCAGGTCCCCAGCTTACTCTGCAGTTCTGCACGGATAAGGAAGTTAGGGGTCGGCCACTATTGATGAGGCAGTGTGCGTGGGTTTTCCTCAGGGAGATCACGTGCTCTGCTGAAAACTGCAGCACTTTGTGCCGAGCCTGTAGAGGGTATAAAATCATTTATACCTACCTGGGACTTCCACAGTCCCTTCACTTGTCCTGTGAGTTCAGCGTCCTCCTCCATTGATAAGGGAGTTGAGAATATAGAAATGCTAAAATATCCCTCATCCTGGGGAGGTGCTTCCCAGGTCTCACCCGTCACTGAAGAGCTGTCGGCGTTTGAAAGTTGCTGAGTGCAAATCATTCTTTTCCTAGTGTGCAGCTGTGGGTGGGTTCCCACATTACGGTGGGTGACCCCACCCAAGTACATACATGGGCAGCACTGGGCTTAATGGGTTATCCAAGAATAAGACATGAAATTGGGAGGGAAACGTGTCGGCGGAATTTAGAGCAGGGGAAATGGTCGATAGATATGGCCATGTTTTGTTATATACAAGTATAAAATTTTCAAGAATAAATAAAAATTACATATACAGTGTATATATTTACCAGTCATATATACATATACATACATATACATATCTTCATCTTCTAACAGGATGTCCCAACACTGTGTTGGTGTAAAACTAGTAGGAGACTGAGGAAACTGAAAGGTTGTCCCTTCAGGCCCCACTCAATAATTGATCTAAAACTTGCCTCTTCCGTACTCCCTTGGTGGTACGGTGAGGGAAAGAGCAGCTGTTCAAAACAAACAAACCCTTCTAGCTCTGGTGATCTGCTCCCATGCTCTTGGGTAATATATATTAGCTTTAACCTTCGGTGCCTGGGTCAGACTTGGAGTGGTCATTCTAGTCTACCAAATTCCTAAGACATTCAGAAATTCTAAAACCTGCCATCCCTAGACTTCTGGAATTACATGGGGTCTCTGCATGACAGTCTGTACCCCCAAAAGCCAACTCCTTCTTTCTTCCAAAGACCTAGTACACACCCTGACTTCTCTGCATGAAAAGTTAAAAGGTTCCCATTTAACTTTAAACCTACCTCTCCTCTCCTGCTGTTCTTAGCATCTTTGCTCACTGCCCCTCTACAAAACACACACACACACACACACACACACACCTCAGTAGACTGCTACACAGCACTTCCTAAATGTGCCTTGTGTGTGTTTGCTTATCTGATCCATGTGCTGAGCTGTACATTCTTAGAAGTAGCACCTCTGTAGGCCCAGAACTAGCAAACAGCCTGGAGGGGCATGGGTGGACAGTAAATACTGGGTGAAGGGGGAAGGGAGAAAAGTAGGAAATAAGAGTAAGGACCTGGGACTGTCTTGTCAGATCTGAAAGCCGAGTAGGCACTATTTGGTCCAGCTGAGAATATATAATGAATCAGATATATAAATTAATTTTTCATCTTCCAGGCTTTATCTGGCAGCCTTTCATTTACACTTCTCTGGGAGGGCAAAACTATTCCATAATGTTTGCCATCACACACTTCTCTTTTTCCCTTTCTTCTCCAAATATGTGAAGGTTTGAGTACTGGAAATAGCTCTCACTTTTTGCTTTGTCTCAGTGACACCAGCTAGCCTGCCAGGAATAGCAGTCAGCAAATGGTTAAGAGACTAGTGAGGATAAATTGCCCGTGGCTTCTTTGTGTCCAGAACACTGAAGACATTTAAGGCTCGAAAGGCTGGTCCAGCATCCTTCAAAGGGTGCGGAAGTCTGATTCCATCCACTGTGTGGCCTAATGCTCATTTCATTCACTGGCTTGCAAAGGAGATTGATTTATGGAGTAAGTGTAACCACCAGCTGAGACATAATGAGAGCTCTACTATACCTCCTGGATGGAGTGGAAAGCAACCATTTTGGTAATAAATAGAGAACAGCATCTAATTTGCAAATTCCTCTTTCCGTAGCTAAGCTTAATCTGATCAGTGAGACTGAAGGGAATTGTTGATAACCAAAAATTATTTTCCATGTCTTAATCTGGCCAGGAAACTTCACTCCTAATGGAAATGGCATATGGCTCTGGCAATAGTTGGGAATGACATTTATCATTAGACTAACCCAATTGCTTCATACTGAAAAATACGTTTAGACTATAATCTACTTAAAACCAAACTGGAGCTGAAGTCATGTGTTGCCCTGTTCCTGGTTCATAGAATCTAAATCTCTTTCTAGTTAAAACACAGAAATCTGTGAGAGCAGTCTTCCAAGATGTCAGCTTGACCTCACTGATTAGCTGGCAAAGCCAGATGGCCCACAGTGGGACCCAGATGGTGGCCACAAATAATGGTTCTTGACATGATAGAGATCAGGCTGAAAGAGCAGAACACCATCTCTGGCACAGCCATGGCTCAGCCTAAGGTTAAAAAAGCAAGACTCCAAGCCCAGTGTGGTGGCACGTTTGGGAGGCTGAGACAGGAGGACTGGGAGTTTGAAGCTATAGACAGACCTGGTTTCAAAAGAAAAAAATTCAAGAGGCGCAATAGAGAATCGGAGAAGCCCTCTTTTTCCTGCTGTGCTTAAATCTTCGTGTTAGCCAGGGTTTGAGACTTTTCGCAGTCTTCTCAAAAGGCCTTAAGCATTTCTGGAGGAGACCATGCCATGGGTAAGTTTCTGTTAGCACACAACAGAAACTTCCCGAATATTTCATGTTGAGAAGACAGCAGGAATGAGTGCATTTGAGAAACACCCGGAGGACAGGCAACTGCAGTGATTCTTAGGAGTGACCCCAAAACATCTTTTATTGCCACTAAGTGCTTAGATTGCTGCTGCCTTTTGAGACATGAGCTATGGGACCCTGCGATTCTGCATGCCATCCTTCATTTTGTTTTGGCCTTGCCCGAGAGACATAGTGTCCAGTGTTGTTTTTTTAGTATTATGTCTGACAGCCATGATTAATTAAACTCCAGATCTTAGTTGTGCCATCTTTAATCCTCACCAAACCCTCCCAGAGTGATGGGATCGTCTCTTCATTTTCAGAAGGAAAGGTCAGGTTTAGATCATTTGCTTGGGAATGGATGATTGCTTAACAGGTGGCACACACCAGCTCTCCCAGAGGTGTATATCCTTGGACCTAAAATCCATTCTCTGCATCCCTCGCCAGGTTGAGACAGAGCCAGGAGGCCCAGGGGAAGTCCTAGAGAACAGGTCAGGAGTTCTGATTCTGGTCTTGACTTCAATATGAATTAGCTCAGTGTCCTCAGACAACCCCTTTCTCCCCTCCCTGAGCCTCAGTTTCTTGCTCTGTAAAGTAACACACAGAACAGCTCAAGATTTCTGTACATCTTTGGGCTTTCCAACCCTCATAACGACCACTCCAGTGCTGTCCAGCTCTTTGAGTCCCCTGTTCCAGAATGAGTGTGTGGTTGGCCCTGGGAGGAGACAGTGCCAATTTATAGAGGATCGATGTCTCCTTCCTGACGAGGTGTCAGGTGGCTGCAAAGAGGAAAGCGCTAGCTACTAAAGAGCCTAGAGCACCTCCTTGTAACCCTGTAACATCCCTGTGTTGGTCTGAGGTGCTGTGGGCAGAACACTGTTGGTGGCACTGTTAATTATCTTTGCATGGTTAATTACGCACTCTAATCGCTTTGCTTTCTCTCTGCCTTCTCATCTGCCTCTTGCTTCTACTGGCACTTACACTTTTGAAAACAGATCTCCTGCCTTTCCCCCATTGGTCGGTCGCCCCCGTGGCCCTCGGAAGCACTAGGCTGTTACAATACCACACCTCAGTGAAGTTCCTGAGGTTTGCTGCTGCAGCTTCATGTTCCTGCTGCGGTTATAGAGTGCTAGGCCAGCCCCTCCTCCTCCCCTTCCCACTGTTGTCCATTTGGTCTCTCTATGCCCGACCGCTCCCATCTTTCCCCCTTTCAGCCAGTTATCCATACAGTTATTACTCCCACAATGCAAGAGTACACGGCAACGGAGCTGACTAAATTTGCCCAAAGAGGTGCTATTAGCATCTGTATGCCCCACTGTCCACAGACTGGCCCTCCCCTCCCTTCTTTGAAGAGTCTTTTGTAGTCCCACCCACCATAACCAGGACTCCATCCTGGTGTGGCTTTGGTCTCAGACACAGACCTCTAGCTCCAAAGGTTCTCTGCATCCTGTCTTCCCCCTTGGCTCCAAGCTGTCGACATGGAGGCTGTGACAGAGCCATCAAATAAGGGGCTTCTCCTTCAGTGACCTGGGCACATGCAGGACCCTTACTCTTTTCCTGGTTAGAAAAAAAAAAAAAAACTATTCATCAAATATACAAAGGGGCTAAGAGAAGATTTGGCACAACATCTACCTGGCTTCAAACTCCTGGGTAGCTGCTTGCTTTGAAAAAATGATTGAATTTTAAGGTTCAGTTTCCCCATCTATAAGATGGGCCCCTGTAAGACCTCACTCGTGGTGTTCTCAATTCATACATGTGAAACATGAAATAGCATACAGCACATACTCAAAAAGTGGACAGTTAGGCTTAAGAGAGAAGCTACCACATTATACACTGCTGAGTGACACTGCCTAAACTAGACATGGGAAATGACATGAGATAGCCCTGAGCCTAACAGGAAAGGGAACATGGACACACGTCTGTTCTCTTTTCTTTCACATCATGCCAGATGGGCGACACGTGCTGCTAAGCCCGGGTAAGCAGAAGAACCTAGGAAGAACATTACGCTTGAAGTAATTGGCTTCACAGAGGAGCCCTACAAAAAGGGCCATGCTACCTGCATGCAGAGGCTCTGTGTCACATCCCTTTGGGCTGCAGATGAGCTGTGCCTGGACCTGTCACTTCTGATGAAGGCAGGCATTATGGGAAAGGAAAGGAGAGGTGCACGCCCACATTCAGCCGCTTTCAGTCTGCTACAGCTGAACTCCCTTCCCGCCTCCTCCTGTTCTAGTCGCCCTCCTGCAGCCCCAGTGCCATCAGGGTGGAAAGGCATTTTCTGCTTGGAAGGCTAGATGCTTATAACCTGCCGGCATCGCAGCAACCCTGGTTTTCTTAGGGTTGTAGTTGCAGAGCCAGGACAGCCATTGAGACCTCTTCCCAGTTAGCCGCAGCACTAATTATTATGATGACGGTGTCCCACACCTGCATTGTGCCTTTCTTTAATAAATAAGACCTCTTTGTTTGGACGCTTAATATTCAATCTTGTTTTGTGTTTAGCTTGTTGGCTTGAGATCAGCCTGGTGTTAATTGCCTATGCGGCGGAAGCTAAGCTGGCCTGGGCTGACAGGAAGTGGTTGGGAAGGTTCTGGAAGTGGTAGCACTTTTTCCCCGTAACCGTACTACTTGGGCAGGCTGCTGTCCCCCAGTACCCCTCGGCTTGTCTCTTCTCTCTCACCGCCTCCACCCTCTTCCTCTGTAACCTTGGGTTCTTCCTATCCACTCTTTCCGTAGAAAGCCTTTCATTAGTCGTCTAGATTAATCTACCCACGTAAGAGATGAAGGGCACGGGATGTCAGCTTGTCGTTAAATGCCTCAGTGCCCTGGAGCTGTGTAGTGTCCACGGCCAGAGGTACCTCAATATGTCCCAGACTCATGACAATGGGGGATAATGGCAGATCCTAATTTCAAGTTGGGCACAAGCTGGCACAGTGAGAGCGCTCTGGCTATGTGTTTGATTTGCCAGTCACGGAAACATGGTGAACATGAGTACCTATTCTTCTGCTAAAGAAAAGACCATCCCGTGGAATATGTCACCACTCCTCCCAAGACTCACTACAGTAGCATCCACAGCCAGGACATCCACGTCTCTCCTGGCCGAGCTGTGCAGCACCGTAGTGAGCCGCCAGATATCTTCACAGTGTGGACATGAGCAAGCTAGTTATCTGATATGGCAATAAGCCCTGGACTCGTTCTCTGCCATGCGCTGGCTTTCCCCTCAGGCACTTATCTTCCACTGAATTGTCACTGGGGATTAATGTCCTTGCCTGGCCCGCTGGAGGCACATCTGTCAGGTCCTCACAGAGAGTGCTTTTTAGACAGGTGGTTTAAAGAGGTTTTGATAAAGATAGAGTCAGGGTTCAAGAAAGCTGGGCAAGGCGTTCAGAGCATCAGAGCAGCACCGTAAAGTAGCAGCAGGGGAGATGTTTCTATAGGCCTGAAGGTACAAAAGAGAGAGAGGTTCCTAGAGGCAGAGAGCTTCTGTGTGGGGAAGGCAGTGTGGCCAGACCCATGGCTGTCGGCATCAAGATGCAGCCACTGTGCCCTGCCCAGAAGCAGCAGATGGTAACTGAGCACCATCGTCTCTGGTCTACCCATAGACTCTTGCTAGTGCTTCCCACTGGCCAGCCTCAGAAGAAGAGCCTTTGACGTGATCAACAAAGGTTTACAAAGGGCATCATGAGGGACGCACAGATAGCATACAGGGGAAACCTGACAATGGCGATAGTCCAAAAACATCGCTGCTGTGGTTCCATAGAATCCGAGTATGAGTTCAGGAAGTCCAAGATTAAGTCTCTAGGCATGAGAAAGTATGGGTTTACTCAAGGAGACAAGTCTAACACTCGGGAAAGAGGAAACTTTTTTTAAAAATGATTTAAAGTTAGTTGGTAATACTAGGGAGTGTTTATGACAGTTACCATTTCACAAAGTTCTTTTTGGAAAATATTGTTTTGCCATAGCAAAAGATCTTTGAGTAAATCATATCATGATCTTTCTGCGGAGGAGGAAGTGTGAGTTCAGAAAAAAAGTTAAACAACTTACCTAAAGTCACGTGATTCGTAGAGGATGGGACAAAAACTGACATCTAGATTTTTACTTAGTTTTATAGGTGACACAAGTGCCCCAGAAGATGAGCAGGAAAGACTCTGGGTGATGGGTGGTTCTAGAAGCCACCAGAGGCTAGAGCTGGGCTTCCAAGAACGAATGAGTGGATAGGGGATCAGCACTGCCTGTGACAGTCCAACCGGACAGTGTCTGTGGCTTTGCAAGACCCAGCAGTGTCCGTTACAGGTCTTTAGCTCTGCTCTCTAAAGCGAAGTGACCAACAAAGTGACCTCCTGAAGTGACCATCAGGAGACTGCTACTGCCGAGACCCAGTAAAACTTCCTTCACAGGTATGAGTGGCAGGCTAGACTTACTTGGCTTTAAAAGAGCATTTTGAAGACCTACAGGATAAGTGGTGAAAGGCCCAGACCCTCCCAGGAGAAGGGACAGATGCTATATAATGCCAAGTGGACAGAAGCCCAGCATAGCTGGGAGACAGTGCATCAGGAAATGGTGAGGCAGCTCAGATCACCTGGAGAATTCTTCAGGAAGGATGGAAATGGGTCACAGAGCAGCCTAGGCTGCCTAACAAAGTACTGCTGAGTTAACTGATGGAAATGGATTGTTTCCCTGCTCCTGGAGACTAGAAGCTGAGATCAAGGTGTAGGCTGGGCTGGCTCCTCAGAGGCTGTGAGGAAGGGTCCCATTGTAGGCCTCTCTCCTTGGCTTATAGGCATTGTCTTCACCTTGTATCTTTCTATTATCTCTCTTCTGTCTCTATCCACAGGCTTTTGTTTTATTTGGTTGAAGGTCTGTTAGATTAGGTGCTGGCCCTGGTGAGCTCATTTTAATTAAATTGAATGTTTAAAGACCCTGTCTCCCCTAAACGGTCAACTCTAGTTAAGAGGGCTTTCAACATTGGCATGTGGGTTTCTAGGAGGCGTAACTCAACCCATAACAGATGAGATAGCCAAGTTAAAGTGAGTAGAGTCTGTAAGGCAGGGCCCTAGGAATCCTTTTATTTGCTAGCCATACTGTCAACAGAACTTTGAGGAAGTAAGTGATAGATATACCATTTTTAATATAAAAATGTAGTGAAATTGGCATCTGGCCAAATAAATGACAAACCTCCACATAGGGGTGGATGGGCCTGAGCCATTACAGCCCAGTAGGCTGGTGCCAAGAGTCACCCTGGGACTCCTGCCAGCATTGTGCCTCATGGGGAAATTCATGGTGGTGTCCAAACACCTCCAGTCACTGCCAGTAACGTCTGTGTTGGTGTGGTAACCCTTTCTCAACTGGGAAGGTTACAGCCAGCAGGTGAGCTCTCTTGAGTTTTGATAAGGGCCTAAGAGCTACATTGCAAAGTGAAGAGAAGACCTTTTGTTTTGCAAGTCTCATGAGAAGCTGGTCCTCCCTGCTTACGGTTCATAGGAGAACCTTAGAAAACTCCCACACCTTGGACAAGGTCAGAGATGTTTAGGGGACCAAAAGGTTTCAGAATTCAGTGTATGTCATCTTTCTCCCAAATCCACTTCACATACTCTGCTGCTTCTTAGGTGGTGTGAATATATACTAGGCCAGCCCAGATGTCTTATATGTGACTGTTTTTTGTTCTTTTGTTGTTGTTGTTGTTGTTTGTTTTTTGTTTTGTTTTGTTTTGTTTTGTTTTTTGCCTGTACATCTTCCAAGCCTTGAGGCTGGGGAAGAAGAAAGAAAAGAAAGGAACTCCCCAAATAAGGTCTTTTCATTTCCTTTGCTAACTGACCACATTGACATTTTCCTTTACCAAAACAAAAGTTACTATGACTCTCAAACCTTTGTCAAACCCCTTCTGAATAGTTTTATTTTCGCTCATGTGGATTCATTTGTCCATCTTTCAATGTACAGATTACACCATGTTGATGTTGTGGTGACTGAACAAGATCCAGTCGCTATCTAAGGGGAACATGGGTATTGATTCGCTGGCACAGTCTGGTTCACCTCTGCCACTGGGGGCTTTGTTTCATGAGGATCTGTCCAGAAGCAAGATCCTCTGCTTTTATGGGGAGTTGGCTTCCTGAAGAGGAGGTCCATGATCTGTAAGCCTCCCTGTTGACCACAGCTTCAGAAAGGCTGCCAGATGAGCTGTGCCACCATACTTCAAAGATATCACGTGGTGTCTCATGGTAGAGTCCCAGCAGTGCTGTGGATAAGATTTCTGAGGCTTTTAAAAGCCCAAACACGCTAGGGAACACCAGTCTTGAGCAACAGCTTATATCCAACATACCTCCCCTGAGGTGTATTATTGTGAGGTCTCCACATTATCTCATGGGGAAATTTTATGTGGAGATTATTGTAATTTATTACAATTTCCACGGCATCTGCTCGGTTGTTCTCCAAGTGGGCTGAGAGACAATAGCTGTGCACCTCTCCTGAGACTAGAAACAGACTACCAAGTACCATTCAAGCAAGAGTGGCCCCTGAGAGTAGATGTTTAGAGGGATGGGGGTTAGAACAGACTAACTCAAGGCTGAAATGAGCTGTTGGCAAGATATTGCCTGAGTGGGCATGATAGCTCTTAGCTAGCTGGGAGGCTGAAGAAGGATTCTTTAAGTTCAGGAGCTTGGGCATCCTGACAGTATCATAGGACCTCATGTGTTAAATAAAAAAGAAAGAACAGAAGCTATCCAACTCATTTTAGCCATTGCTGCTAAGAGTGATGCCAATCGTCACTTGTAATGGCAACTGCGGATGGTTTTCTTAAGAAATCTTTATTTTTTTGTTTTGTTTTGGAAGCTTCTTCCCAAAAATCCCAGAGATCCATGTTTGGTGATAGCTCCTGTTAGCAGCAAAACCAGACAATGAGCTTCATCTCTAGGCTGTATTCTTTAGCATCTTCTTTCAAAATGGCTTCAGGTTGGGCTGGGGAGATGGCCCAGACAGTGTTTGCCATGCAAGCATGAGGACCTGAGCCTGAGCCCCAGCACCTGCACCAAAAGTGGGCGTGGCGATGACCGCTGGTGGTCCTAGTGCTGGCAAGATAGAGACAAATGGACACCTGGGGCTTGCTTACCAGCCATCCTAGCCAAATTAGCAAAGTCCAGGTCCCAATAGACACTTGAGATTGACCTCTGACCTCCATCTACACACAGCTATGACAGCACACACATAAACAGGTACCCACACCAATACATTACACAGACACACACAGTGTTTTACAGAGAGTATGTCCTTACCTAGTCTGGAGAGGCACAGACATTGGAGTGGGGTATCCTCTGGCCCCTGAGTTCTTCCCCAAGTTTCAGCCAACCATCTTAGCAGAGTAACCATAGCTGCACAAACTTTCCAGCTCACCATTGGGGGAAGTGTCTCACGATTGTGATTTTTGACCTGAAAAAAAAAAATGCTCCCTGGAAGTTTCCCTTAAGGCAGCCGCTGTCACCCTCTTGTGTGACTCCCTAAGTCGCAGTTTTGTGTGATCCTTTACCGGCAGGAACACAGGCTTTGCTCTAAGCTGTTTTGTTTTTTGTTTTGTTTTTTTTTTTTGTCTTTGTTTTTTTATTTTTTTTAAGCTGTTTTATTCTCCCTTGTGGAATAAACTATCATAAATGCTCCTTTCTGGTGAGGGGTGATCATTTCAGCTAGGAACCTTTAAGATGTGACTTGACCCACAGAAAAGATTGAATGGAGATCATGCAGGCCACGCAGGAAACTGAGCCAGAGCTTCTACCAAATCCCATCATGAGCATCCAGCCCCAGTCACATCCGATTACATCTGAACACACACATATTTATCAAGATCTTCTTATGGCCTTTATCATACAGCTGTTTCTGAAACCAAATAAGATGTGACACTCCGTGTCAAGCCAAATGCTGGATAATGCTGCTATTTGACAGGCCTTTGAGCTTTGAGCAATAAACCACAATCCTCGCATCCTCACCCCAACTGCAGGAGCCTATGGAGGCTTGGCCACAGGCAGCCTTCTGTTTCCTTTTCACACCTCCACTAAAAGCACAGTCCTCGTGGGTCTCTCGCTCTTGCTCTCTCGCTTTGACTCTTGTTCTTGCTCTACAATGTACCTCTCTAAAAGGGAAATGGGGGCCAGCTCGCTTCTAGTGCCTGGTTCAGGTAGGGAGGGATTTTTAGAGGAAAGAGAAGCTCCTACACTGATCTGAGAGTCGCTGTTTATTCTGCACTGTGTGTTGCAGATGAGTGTTTTGAAGACCAGTGACATGGAACTTACTGCATGTTGGCGATAAGTTTGGTCCCTTTTTAAGAGGAGATAGACTTCTGAATCCCCACTAACAAGAAATATGATCCCTGCTAACAAGAATAGAGACTGAGTTTCAGGAGACTAGGATGAAAGATGCTCCCTTCACAGCCTCCCTAGTGAACCTGGGGCACTTGCCTGTTCCTCATCAGAGGATATACTTCCTTGTAGGACTGTCTGGTAGCTTCCTACCTCCGTCCACCGCCACTCTTCGTTAGTAAACTGTGATCAGTACAAGCCCATCACTTATCTCCAACAGCTGCCTCTGTGGCTTCAGAGAGGCACACATGTAAGAGTGTTACCAAGAGAAACAGCCTTCCTGAGGAGTTAGCTAAAGCATTGGCTCTCAGGGCCTCAGGGCCTAGCGTAACAGAAAATGTCCTGTCCTCGGGTACTGGAAGATCCTTCACTCTTTCCCTTAGCAACTTCCTCTTCAGTTAAGCCCAGACTCAGGAGCCCAAGGTTTTCTGTGCATTGGAGACTTAACTCTGATGTAAAGAAGATTCCAAAGAAAGCTTAGTTATTCTGTAATTAAACCAGACTCCCAGGTTATTCCTCTTCAAAAGAAGACAGAGTGTGAAGTATACTGTATATGAATTACATACATAGTGCATACAAAAATAAAACAAAGTAACCATCTGTGAAATCCAAAGTAAAGCAGATGCATAGGTACTTTGGATGTAACCAAGACCGACCGGGGCATTGGGTAGCGCCTTAATGAAGCATAATGACTGAGCTAGATAAGGGGGCAGAGGGGCAAATAGATCAGTAGGCAAGGGACGTCATCCAGGGATAAGTGGGAAGGAAGCCCTGGAGTCCACTGGAGCCCATTTATGGCCCCTGTAAGGGAAAAGCTAAGCCACCTAGCCAGTGGGAGGCACTAGCTTGTCTTAGCATCTTAGCAGCTACCTACCTAAATCTGCAAAGGGACAATCCCTTCCCCCCAACACACACACACACACACACACACACACACACACACAGAAGGAACAGCCTTCTGGGAAGCCTCCTCCCCAGGTCTCCAACTCCATGTGCCAGTATAGTTGGGAGCCTCTTCTAGTGACCACCATTTGTCATTTGTTTTATGTTAATTCGTGTGATTTAAGGGTTTTCTCGTACATCTTGGTTTATGTTTTTCATTGTTTTAGTTAATTTTTTGGAGATAAAGGTGTTCTATGTAAGAACTGGGGTTTTTTGTTTTGGGGTTTTGGTTTTGGGTTTTTTTGTTTGTTTTTGTTTTTGCCTGTGCTGATCGCATGTTCTCTGTTGATGTCTTGTCCCTGATCTTGACACTGGCCATCTTGTCTGTGAAAGGAAGCGTTCCAGCGGGCTTGCTTGATCAGAAGAAAGGGAAGTTTGCTTGGTTTAGTCACTCTACAGAAACCCATGGTAATGTCTCTTATGTTTTATGTGTGTAAATGTGTGTTGGGTGTGTTGGTCCATACAGATTGCCTAGGAGAATGTTTCTCTTAATGTCTGGTGCGTGCGTGCGTGCGTGCGTGTGTGTGTGTGTGTGTGTGTGTGTGTGTGTGTGTGTGTGTGTAAGACCACTGCAAAGAGCTAGCAAGCATGACAACCAGCACCAACTGTTCCCTGATAGAAGATGGAGTCATTCCTTTGGTTAGTGACAGCCAAAATCAAAGTCACTGTAAAGGCAAAATTAGTACTGGTACTGAAAGTGCCTAGACATTAGAAGATACACTTACTCTTAAGGCCCAGACCACTTCTTTCTAATTTTGGTGTCTTTCAGAACCTAGCAGCACTACTTTCATACCACTTCACACACAGTCAAGGGGTTCTCTGAGAGCTAAAGTCAGGTGGCTTTCTACATATGGCTCAGCCCTTCCAAGAATGAGATCTGCAGAGTTAAAAGGGCTGAGTCAGAGTTGGCCGAAGATAAATGAACTGAAAGGCAGAGTACTCCTCACTTTTACAGCTTCTTGTTTAATATGGCTTGTCCACAACTCCTAGAAAACGTTGAAGGTTCCCGTTCCCAGTTCCCAATGCTAACCCACCTCAAATGACTAGTCCCACCACTCAGACCTGAGGCTATGATGTGAACGTCAATGCTGTAAAACCAAGCGACATTCCCAGGCCATGTGGTTGTGTGTCCAAAATCTGGCTCGGCTTCTCAGTCGTTGACTTACCTGAGATGTAGAGAAGAGACTAGGTCAGTACTGGAACAGTCAAGGTGAGCATGGGACAGGGACAGTGCCCAGTCACTAGTTCTTTCTAGGCATAGTATGGGATCTTGACCATCATACCCATTCTCTCAAGCCTCACTTTCCTTTCCTGTGACCTAAGGAGACATGTTAGAGCTGGGTAATTTCTACAGTCTCATCTAGCCCTTAACATCCATAAGATGTCTGGACTCTTTTTCCTCAATGTATTTGAGAAAGAGTCCTAAGTCAAAGAGAACTGCCCCATGGGACAGTCAAAAGATAGTAAGCCATGAGTTTTCTATCTGTGGCACCCATGTTCTTGAAAGGAGCCTCTTCTCATCCACCTGACTTGTTTTAAACCAAAAGAAAAGAAACTGAGAAAAGTCCACATCCATCAACATAACTAGTGAAAGTCCTCCTCTGGGCTGTGGTAGTCCATGGAGATGAATCACTCATGTCACATTCCTATTAGTTGTAGATGCTGTGGACACTGAGGGCTGATGATTTTTTTTTTACCAGATGGGGTCTATTCTGGAAGGATTGTTGATTCAGATTGCTTGAAAGAAGTATTGATAAAATCAAAAGATTCCCTGGGAGTTGTGGTACCCAGCACTAATCTCAGCACTCGGGTCAGGCTGAGGCAGGGAGATTGCAAATTTGAGGCCAGTTTGAAGTATATCAAGGCCCTATCTTTTCTTTTTAAGTAAAAATATGAGGATTCACATTACATTAAAAGGATGATAGCAGCTCTGAAGAATTTTTTTAGCTAAACTTTAATTTCATAGAATAGATAATATACTAAAAGAAATGACCTCCTCAAAGCCACCATGCCGTGTCTAGGATAGAAAACCCCCTTCTGGAAATCTAGACTGCTGCTGCCTTGGAGTAAGACACTGGTCATTGCTTAGGCAGATTGGCTCCTGGAGAATCAGGTAGCTTGTGTCTCTGTTTACATGAAAGTGTCGGACTTCTGGGAAGGGGGATGGTATCCCGCAGCTCTCCATGAGCAACATATAGGCATGATTTTGGGAATCCTGTAACTAGACACCCCCATTCCTTGTGTCCACCATGTTGTGTGAGGCTCAGCACTTGGGTTTAGTGGTGACTAGTTACCTCAAGCCGACCACATCAGATATGGTCGTACGGGTCATTGTTTTATGACACAGTGTGCACTTCAGGAAATAAAAATGTGCCTAGGTCCATCAAGAAATTTGTGTAGCAAAAGAGCCCTATCTGCAAAGAAGCTAGACTCCAGTCTTGGGGGTAGAGCTGGTAGGAGAAAGAAAGAAGGTGTCAAAGTCATATGAGATCCTCTCTCTCTGTGGTCAGTGAGATACAAATGGAAAACTTCCACAGCCTTTCTGAGGCTACAGAGTTGAGGGCAGAGGACGGATGGGACCTTCCATCTTACCCAGAGTGCCCTGAAAGGTACATGGCCTGATTATCAGAGTCGCTCCTACATTCCTACTCATATGCACCATCCTGGCAGCTGACTTGTCCAGCCTGACGAGGACAGTGACAGGCCCCAGCTCCCACAGAGAAGCCAGCAGATGGTGCCCAGCCAGGCTTGGGCTAGGATGGTATGCCATGCACTAATACTCTTCTCCTCTCTTTCTCCCCCTACCCTCAACTGCCTTTCACGCCTCCTTCGCTCGTAGTGAGCATGCCCACGAGTGAGACCGAGTCCGTCAACACTGAAAATGTGGCTGGAGGTGACATCGAGGGCGAAAACTGTGGAGCCAGACTTGCGTGAGTACCCATGGCAAACTTAGCATTGAGTTCTTCCTGGGGCGTGGCCTGCGGAGCTGGCTCATGGAGTCCGAGTGGCATGGCTCCTCACTGTGGGGGCAGAATCAGAACCTTGGTTGACAACCTGTGCCCTGAGTGGAGAGAAAAGAGACCTGGGGTAAAGCATGGCCTCGTACGTGGTAGTGGGCTCTTCAGATTAAACCCCATCTTCAGCACTTCTGCGGGTGCTGCCAAACAAAGATGCCAAGCCCCTCTCACCCCACCAGAGAAGTACAGAAGGTAGAGGTGCTCTGATGTTCTTAAAATTCCCTTTCTTTTTTTTTCTATTTTTTTAAGTTTTAAAACTTCTCTATTTATTACAATTTATTCACTTTGTATCCCAGCTGTAGCCCCTTGCCTCATCCCCTCCCAATCCCACCCTTCCTTCCTCATCTACTCCATGCCCCTTCCCCAGTCCACTGATGGGGAGGTCCTCCTCCCTTTCCATCTGACCCTAGCCTATCAGGTCTCATCAGGACTGTCTGCATTGTCTTCCTTTGTGGCCTGTTAAGGCTGCTCCCCACTCAGGGGGAGGTGATCAAAGAGCCAGCCACTGAGTTCATGTCAGAGACAGTCTCTGTTCCCCTTACTAGGGAACCAACTTGGATACTGAGCTGCCATGGGCTACAGGGTTCTAGGTTATCTCCATGAATGGTCCTTGGTTGGAGTATCAGTCTCAGAAAAGACACCTGGGCCCAGATTTTTTGGTTCTGTTGCTCTCCTTGTGGCGCTCCAGTCCCCTCCAGGTCTTTCTGTCACCCCCTTCTTTCATAAGATTCCCTGCACCCTGCCCGAAGTTTGGCTATGAGTCTCAGCATTGAGAGCCAGTATATTAGGGTCCCTGATGCTACATGCCTACCCTTTCCATCCTGGCAAACATTTTCTCAGAGAAATCACCAGCTAAGAAACTACACTGCCAGACTGATGATCATCCTGGTCCTGTGCAGTTCTGACCTGCCCTTCTAATGAAGGGGAGCACATGCCTGGTGTACCACCTAGAATGTCCTTAACGTTGGGTAGTGGTTCTCAACCTTCCTAATACTTTGACCCTTTAATAGAGTTCCCCATGTATGGTGACCCCAACCATAGAATTATTTCATTGCCACTTCATAACTGTAAGGTTGATACCGTCATGAATCGCAGCGTAAATATATGTAATGCAGGAACTGTGATGTGCAACAAGCCGCAATGGGATTGCGGCCTGCAGGTTGAGAGCCACTGGCCTAGGTGGCAGCAGTCCTTCCAACTAAGCCTTCCTCCCGCTCCCTGGCTTCTGAGAGCTGGCTTTGACCTGGGACTTAAGCAGACAGGAGAGAACAGGAGCTGCTGTCCATGGGAGCAGTTCACAGACAGATTATCACAATCTTGAACACAGAATCAAGTCATCCATGTCAATGACGCTCACTCCCCTAAACAAAGGGGGAAACCATTTCATTACTAAAAATGGCAAAAACCGGTTTGATTACAAGTGTCACAGAAAGCAGAGCCTGGGGAGTTCAAAGGGTAGGCCATGAGGTAGCCATATCTAAGCTTCACTCTAGGAGGCAATGACCATGGGCTTGGCAGCTGTAACCCCGTCTTGGCCACTGGAAGGAACTGCGAGCAGAAAGCTCTGAGTAGGATTAGCCCAAATAAAATATGTCTCCAAATGCTGCATGGGTAGCACCTCCCCCTGTAGCCTGGCTCGCTGATGTGCTGACCGCTCACAGCAGTAGCTGCAGGCAAATCTGAGTGAGCCAAAAGAGGGAGGTGAGCAAGGCTGAGGAGCAGAGCGCAGCGCCGCAGTCAGGTTCCAGAGGACACAGGGCCGTGGGCATCGCTCACTCTGACAGTGGCACCAGGGAGCCTGTGCTGCAGATTTTGCAGCATTGTTGAGAAGCAATTATTGTCAACATGTTGTTAAAATACGGTGCTAATTACGTTTGTAAGCAGTGCTCCCAGCCTTTCTCCTTCTTCCTCGCTCTTGGAACTGGACAGAATAAACCCGTGAGTTTCTAGAGGCATCCCCAGATAGCCATGATCAGGGCAGGCATATGCGACCCTTCTAGTCCATAAGCTCTAGGCCTTTCTGCTTGCTAGACATCAAGGATTGGGAATTTGGAGAAAAGATCATCAAGGTCATTACAGTGCTGACTATGGGCGCATGGCCCAAGGTATAAACCAGGAGGGGCCAGGGAGCTGGCGCTGGGAACTCACTGAACAGTACATTTTAGGAGTGCATGATGCTGTGTTGGAAAGCAAACACAATTATCCCCTATGGAGGGAAACTGGCATCCGCTAGCCTATCTGTCACTTCCTGGGAGGATGTGCTCTACTGGCTTCAAGAGTTATCCAGAAATGGTTGTTCTTATTCCTATGTATAGCACAGCTACCCTGATTGCAAACGGTACAATTGCTCTGCCAGAATATGAATACGCACCTCATCCACCGCTCTCTTTCCCCATTTCCCGAGAAGACGGCTGCTCTTCCTATCAATCAGTAAATTGGCTTGAGAAGAGAAGCGGGCTGAGGGCCGAATGAGAGATCATTGTCTTACATCTTTGAGTTAAAAGTCCCGACTTCAGAATGAGGACCACATGTAAGGAGAAAGCTGGGATAAAGAGGTTTCCTGGGTGGTAGCGGGATGTGGAGAGAAAGAACTGCAATGTTATACAATGCAGTGACAGGGGAGGAGATAAAGGAATGACTCGCCAAAATTTGATAAGAGAAATTGGAACAAGTCTGAAGCAAAATTTAAAGAGGGAGTCTGGCATGAAGAACACACAGGTACAATGTGAACAGCAGGCTGAGGAGCTCTGACGTCCAGTTCTGAGCAGAGGTAGAGAGTGGCATTTTAGGTCATGGACAAGGTGATAGGACACAGTTTGCTCAGAGAGGGCTAGGAAGCAGAAGACCAGGACCCGCCCTTGGGGAAACTAGCACCCAGAAGAAGAAGAAGCAAACAAACAGGCAGTTATACCAGGAGATGTGGGAGGGAGATGTCAGGGAAGTCCTCTCTGTGCGAATCTTCATGGCAGTACACAGCCCGAGCTGGGTGGGAGAGAGAGTAGTCATCCAATAAAGTGACCAGGAAGTGTGGAAGAGGCCCTAGAGACCAGGGTGTTATGACGCATAAGTAAACGGCAGAGAGTCCTGGTTTGAATTAGAAGGCTAAAAAAAAAAAAAAATTCTTCAAAGGATCAAAATCGAAGCTGGAAACCAAGAATGAGTATAAGCACTAAGTGCCAAGGGGCAGCGTGTGTGAGGGACCGTGGCTCAGCTGGCAGGGCATGGTTGGCAGGCTCCAACGGTGAGCTTGGTCTTTGCTCTAGGAGTGTAAGAGGTTCCTGAGGGGTTTTAAGAACACAGAGTTTGTGTGAAGAGGTTGGCTTGATCAGTCTTGAACTCTTGAAGGATCACTTCGGCATTAGGGACAATAGGGAAGAGGGTGACACACTGACGAAGTAGCCTGTGGCTGCTCAGGCATGGGACAATGGTGGCCTCGGGGTGAGTTGTAATGTGGGGGCAGAAAGAGTGGGTCAGCTCTCTACTCTAAGGAGTTGGGGGAAGTATACTGACTTTGGGAACCAGGCTCAGCAAGGGAAGGGTGGATATTTGCCAGTGCAGGCCTTCTCTGAGGCTGTGCAGAAGGAAAGAGGAAGAGGCTAGGGAAAGGAGGAGGTGCCATGGCAACAAAGAGGTGGCTTTCACTAGTCTTCAAGGCATTAGAAGCCAGTGAAAACAAAGAGGCTAAAGAAACTGCAGAGGAACTGAGCATAGGAAGTAGAGTTCCTCTGCCTGGGAAAATGAAAGGTAGCTGACGTCAGAAGCAGTGGTCAGGCCTGCGACCTCAGCCAGGCTCCTTCCTCTCAAGAAAGGGACAGGATGGACCATTGACTCTAGCAGAAGCCAAGACTGGTAACCACCTTCCAAGGCTACTTCAAAGGGCACCACCCCCATCTGTTTGACATACGTGGCTGTGTGAGATCACAAATGAATAAGGCATTCAGCAGCTTGAGAAATCACACACCAGAGACCCATGTTGACATGAAGGATTCCTTACAGCTCTGCGGGCCTATGATTCTGTAAAGAGTGTGGCGTCAGAAGCACATTGGTCAGTGGTGGGAAGCATTCTAAGGCCCATCATCTTTGGCAGGGTGATAGTGGGTGTTACAGAAATGTGAACGATAGCCTGGGAGATACAGTTGGGAAAAGGAGGATCTCTAGGTGTGCGGCCGTGGCCATTCTGGAGACTGACACTGCCAATGTGAACTTGGCGTCTTTCAAATGTATTTTTGGTACTTATTTTTTAATAACCAAAAAGCACTAAAAAGACAATTAGGTGAATCTAGATGTTAGCCACAGTGACCCATCTAAAGACCAAGTAGGCAATCTGCCTTACTCAAGGACCACACGTGCATCACTGAGGACCAAGCTGAGCACTAGAAGTCAAGCCTGTCATTTGCTTAGGGGCCTTGGAAGAGGCAGGATGAGAGAGAGGATCCACTACAGGCAAAGTCTAGGTTTCAGGAAGGAGGTTTAGGCTAGAAATGGGGAGCAGCTGGGCTCGGCATCCGATAGCTGGAGTCTTGTTCATCGGGGACAAGGTCCAGGATGTGTCCCCCCTCGTGGTAACAGCTAGGGTTGTGACAAAGCTGTGCAGTTAGAGAAGGTGTGTCAGCAAATCTGTCTGACTGTGCTAAAGGCAAAATGGGGACAATTCAGGAAACAACTCTTTGCCACAGCAGGTAGTAAGTGAACGGCACTTATTACTCAAAGGAGGGAGAAGCTGAAAGTATAAACAGCTCTCAAGGAGTTCAAACATTTGCCAAATAATGATAAATACAAAGCAAGTGACTAAGAGGAAGATACTTTGGGGGCTGTCTTTAACTTTGGTAAGGAAATTCTTGGTCTTCCAGGTTGGTTCTAGAGGTCCAGGTGAGTGCCTGAGAATGAATAGACTTCAGTCCCTGCCCAGGGGTGTATTCGGAGGTTTCATGTTCTGGCTGGTTATTAACCTCCTCCACTTCCTTGTTCTTAAATCCACTTGAGACACGAAGCAAGGAAGGCTTTCCACATGAATATGAATGGTGGGAAAAAATCAAGAAACTTCTGAGCAAGCTTCTCATGCCCACTGGGTTTGGATACACTGGAGGCTAGTGCTGCTTTTGGTACTCTACAGTCTGCACAGATTTCAGACATCAGTAGGAGGCATACATGCAAAGGCGCTCAGTGCTCCCCGGCTCCTTTCTCCACAGTGGGAACAGCTATCCAAACACTGACTCTGTTTCTACTGCCAGGACACAGGGGGCTGTGAGCAGTAGTAGCCTTCTATTTCATGATGTAAGTCCTGCAGCTAACTGCTCCTGCATCCAGGGAGCACCGAGGAGTCCAAGTGTTTAATCTTACACAGAGTTCCAAGCCCAGCTCTTCTAGGACCATCTCAAATGACATTGCTCCTCTCCATGTGCAAGTACGTGTTGGATACAGAGAACTTAATGTCATGCTCACTGGCTCCTGCTAGGGACAAGAAGCCTTCCTCATGTGAGGTGTACATGGTTAGATATCAAGACTTGGAGCCAAAGAGGTAGGAAACTCATGAACTATGGGCTCCTTTGGCCCATAGTGTGCAAGGACACCAAACAATGGCCACACATGAACAAGGAAGAATATTCACTCAGCTCCGATCTCCCCTTACCCCATAATCACAGATTCATTTCCTTAAGAGAACCCCCAAGTTCCTCGGTGGGGGCTGGGGAGGTTGTCTAAGATCTGACTTTTGCATTTGACTTAACTGGACTGAAAGTAAGGGTGACATTTGCAGGAGGCAAAGGGTCTGAGAGACCACGGAGACTCTGCAAGAAAACCTGGAGCCAACCAGATATTCTTAAAGATCCCTGAGCTCAGCATATCCTTGCCACAGAGAGTAACCTGTCTGCCTGTCTCTATTTAGCAGCTAGCAAACATTTATCCTCCCCCAACAGTCCCCTCCCATTAAACAGTGGCTTTAGATAAAAGATGCTGCCCCAGGCTCTAGGTTGCTCTCCCACATGCTTGGTTAACATGTGATTAAATGCTGCAGCCTAGCAGGCAATCTTGGGGGTGGAAAAGGTTGTTAGTTAACAGTTCCGAGCAATAAATGCATTTGGCTCAGTCTCTCAGTGCCCGGGAGATATAATTATCTCATGCACGATGGCTTTGCCACCTGTCACATCTTTGGTGGGTTTTTTTTTTTATATATAAAAAAAAAGTAACAAGAAGGGTTGATGTTTTCTTGTTACGTGACATAGCTTGCTTTTTTTCTGTTTTTTTTTTTTGTTTGTTTGTTTGTTTTTGTTTTTTGCGTGACTGGGACAACATGGCTTCAAGCAGTCACTTTCCAAAATCCCTACAAGGCTCTCTCTCTGATCATTGTCATTTCTCATTTGGATTCTTTTCTTTGAGGCCATGTTTGTTTGTTTTTTAATTTAAATTTATTGTGTTTGAGAATTTCTTACATGAGTGCTGTATTTACATCATTCCTCCCTGTCCGCTTTCAACACCTTCCATATCCCCCTGCTCCTCTCACTTTCATGACCTGACATATTTATAAACATATAACCTGCTGAGTTCATTTAGTGTTGCTCACATGTAATGTGGTTAGGGCTGACTGCTTGGTGTTGGATAATCTGTCGGGGACCTTGTGCCTGGAAAGGACGGATTTTCTCTCTCTTATATCTGTCTGTAGGAGTAGGGCTTTCTGAGATTTTCCCCATCCCCACTGGCATATCAGCGGTGCTGTCATTTTGCAGGTCTTGTCCGTGGCCATTTGAGCAGTTTCACTCAACCTGCTTTTTCTGCCCCTATTCACCTTTCTCTTAGCTTCTAAGTTAATCAGGCATGTACCTTCAAACGTGTTTTTCCCAAAATGTTTTGTCTCAATTGCTTACATTCTCCTTCGCTTTCTCCCCTCCTCCTTCCCTCCCTTCCTCCCTCCGCCCTCTGTCCTCCCTCCCTTTTCTATACTTCTCACTAACACGCCTCTCTCTTGGCCTCTTTCCACCTCCTAACTCTGTGTAGCTTTCCTGAAATCTGTCCTAGATGACCTGGACAGTCTCAAAGCCTCCCTGAAGGTGTCACCTTTCTGGACCCTTCCCGTGCAATGGTCCTTCAAGGAAGCTGTCTTCAGGGAGCCCTTCCTCCAGGACTACACCCAACTTTATGCATACACCATTCCTTTAGAACCTAAGGCTCTTTGTCCTGATCTAGTGATCAGCTCTGAGGAAGGGAAGTGATGGCCCTTTGCATTCCAGCTGGTTCGTGTGGCTTGCATGTGCTTCCTAATCCCACTCTGGGAAGATGCTGGCAGACTGTTGGTAAGGTCAGCACTGTGAGCTTTCAGTTGGTGAGGTCCTCCTGTCTGCCAGAGAGGCTTTCCACCTGCCATGGCTTTTCTCAAGGGGAACTGTTCTTAGCCCTTCATGCAGTTTGTGGGCAGGTACCGATCCTCTCAGGACTGTGTGCTCCCCCTTTTCAGTGAGGATCACCCACGCTTAGAAGATACTAGATTTGTAGGCGTCAGCTGGGCCAGCCACATTCAAATATACAGAGTGTTCTCTCTATGGCATTATAACCCACCCCACAAGTCCTTCCAGCGCCCACACATAGTCCTGGGGAGCACCAAATTCCCCTGGGATGGCTAAGCGCTCTTGATGTGGAAGAAAGTGAGTTCGTTGTCTTTGCTAATGTTCCCTTTTATTCTTTCAGGCACTGGATCTCCAAATCCAAGTTCAGGTGAGTAAGATGCGAGCAACTCGTCTTCCCTTCTGCCCCTCCAGCCTAATCCCCAGCTACTCCATCCAATGACCAAGGTAATTCCTACCAGCTTGGATCCTTCCTAGGGTATAACTGCTTGCTATTGTATGGGGCTTCACAGTTTGGTCAAGAGCACTCACTCAAGGGTTGAGACTTGGATTCTCTTGGGTAGGCTCCGAGTGGTTAGAACAGTGCCTACCTCCTGTATAAGATAAAGTCAGTTAAAATAAACCTGTGAACATTTGTTACTGCTTGGCATGCTTCACAACTTTGAGGATTACCGGCAGAATGTAGATTCAGTCAGTGCTTTGAGACGGTGTCAGAAGCTTCCAGAACACCCACCCTGGGACCCGCCTTTGCCTTTACCTTCTGTACTTCTGCCGCAAACACTTTGTTCCACCACTTGCAGCTCCTTGCAGGTTCCCAAATGTTCTCGACCCTTTGGCACATGAAGATTTTTTTTTTTTTTTTTGGTGGGCCATGCCCTCGGCCTAAATCACCATCTATGTCTCTACCTGGAAAAGTCAAGCAGCACAAAGGCTGCGGCATCCAGGGCACCCTCTGCACACTCCCAGGCATTCCTTCTCCATGCCCACATGCTTTGTCATGCCCTTGTCCTAGCACTCACCATATCGTACTCTAGCTATTGGCTGGAAAACCTGATGCCTCCATTGAACTTTGTCTGCACACAGAGTCTGCTGAATGCTTTCCGAGCTGCCCCATGGTTGACTCTGAGAGCTCCCTGGATGCTTGACTGATTGTAAATGTAGGATGGGAATGCAAATTTAATTCTACAGGCCTTACATCAAAACGCATTAGCCATTTATTTTTCATAACATACTCTTGCCTCCCTCGCCTCATCTCGTATGTAGTGGAGAAGTAGCTGGCGCATAATAAGGATTTAATAATGTGGATGGATGGATGGATGGATGGATGGATGGATGGATGGATGGATGGGTGGATTACCTGGTCTTAGTGAGACAGTAGACTTGACAGATATTCAAACAAAATGTCATATTTGACAAGTATGCGTTACCCTGAACAGTTCCACAACCCCCACATAGTAATAGTAGAGAGATTAAAAATTACAGTGAAAATATTTCCCAAATTCTATTCTTGCTACATGCAAATGAGGGAATCATAGATGAATGAATGGATAAACACAATCTGGAGACTTGTGGAGAAGATCCTGTACTTAGTAGACAGATACTCATGAGTTTGCAGGAGATTCTAAACCTTCCTTTTGAATTGGGTCATCTATAGTGTCACATCTGTCATTGAAAAATTATAATCCTTTGATCCTTGTGCCTCTGTCCACTCCGTGTCTCCCAGCCACAGGGCTCTCATTGTGCTTACTTTGGTGGGTGAGAGTGCTCCTCTCTCTGCACTTCCAATTGAAGAGAAGCACGGAAATGACCTTGTACCCACAGACGGCTTCTTTTTGGTGGGTTGCCACAGTCATTAGAAATACCTGTAGACAAGCCTCCAGGCTTAGAGAAACCCAGAGTCATGGCTCAGGAAGAGCCTCAGCCATCCTGGAGGGAAAGTCCTGGCTGGTGTACCCAACCTGTTTCTGTAAGTTATTCTAACGGCCCTGTCAAGGAAGTACAAAGAAACAGCAGGAAATGAAACCTTCTCGTTTAAAGCAGTATAAGTAAAGCATTGTCATTCCAACCCAGCCGGAACTAGTCTAACACATTTTAGTGAGATATCGTGTGTTCTTTCTGCCCCAAGACTTTGCAACTTAGACGGGCCTTACATTTACTGTATATCCTAGTCTGGATTGGCCACACATTGCTAGTAGCTGCCACTCAGACAAGGGGACCCTAGAAGTTCTGAGCGATATCACAAGCAGCTGGCTAACCTAGATCCTTCAGCCCACTGTTGGTGTGTGTCTGTTTAGGGAATAGCTGAGGCTGGTAATGGATTGAAAATGCTAGCAAAATTATCAACGTTTCCCAAATAGTCCTCTCAGTTGGGGAAACAATCTAATAATGACAGTAATAGAATTTGAGCTTCAAATTGGCCTATTTTAGGTACAAGACTGGATGATACAAAGTCGTAGTTAATGTTGAAAGACTGGTTTAACAGAGCTTACGGGGGGGGGGGGATGAGACAAATTAGATGATACTTGGGTATTTTGATAATTCAGGCTTTCATGTACAGGAAAATAAAGACTTGGCTATAATTGGGGCTCACTATGCATCATTGCTCGAGAGAACCATTCGAGTTTTTCTGAGAAAACTATGCAGAACTCAGAGCAAACCTTACAGCGTTCCAGAATTTGAGGACTGTCAGGCCTAGTCTTCAGCAGAAATTGCCTCCCACATCACTGCCTTTCTGCTCTGCCAAACAACCAGGTGCAAACTCCAGTTTCCCCCAATCGCTAATAGCCCATTTTTAGGCTACTTACTCATGAAGGATTAAATTTGGTGATTGCTCTCTGCTGTTTGTTCCAGCTGCTAGACAGGCTGCTATGTCCACTGTTTTCATGTCTCAGGCCTATCAGCATTTGTGTCCTGAGAAAACCAGCTTAGGAGCAGTGTCCTTCCTGTGCTCCCACCCTCCTTCCCGAGGTTCAGGGTTTTAAGCCTTGCCTTTTTCAGGGAGTCAGCCCCGGGCCATGTCTCTGTGGCTCGCACAAGCCCGTAAGCCAGCATCTTACTGTGTGAGATGAACTGCGCTTAATGCCACGGGTCTGAAACAAAGTTAGAAGGCACAGTCCCTGCTTCTTGTGGATCCGATTATCTCATTAAAGAGTCAGAAGCCATACATTCAAAGTTAACCGATAGTACCAGGCAATGGAAGCCCTCTACAGGCAGAAACCTCCCTGGATGCCTCCGTGGCTACCTAAGATGTAACCTAGGGACACTATTGCAGAGTCCCCCCGCGCGAGAAGCATGTTCACCGACTGCTCAGTGACCCGGCTGAGATTTGCGCTGACAAGGACTGTGTCTGTTAACTGTTGATGTCTTACCTTGTCCATAGGAAACGCTAAATAAGTGTTTCTTGACTGCACAAACAAAATGTGTAATGTAGACAGCCTTTGCGGGGACACCAAGGCAAGAGCAGAGCATCTACTGCAGAGAAGCCGGGCTTTGAATTGAGCCGGAAGGATGGGCAGGACCTAGACGATGGGAGTAGAAGGTGGAAGCCTTCATAGTTGGCAGGGTGTTCTGTTTTGGGAAAAAGAAAGGGGGGGGGGACAAAGGCCGGGGGGGGGGGGGGGGGAGTGAAGATAAGATGAGCCAAGGGAGGGAGAGCAGAGCACAGTACAGACAATTAAGTACAGTAGACACATTCACCTCCATCCTTCTCCCCCACCCCTATCTTCCACCCCTGTTGGTGTATTTCTAGAGTAAATGACTTCCAGCTAATGCAAAGAGAACGTGAAGAGCAGGCAAATTTCTCCTCCCTGTTTTATCATTTAATTTCTATATCCTCCATGCCTATGTAAACATACAAATAAATGTACACATTCTAATAAACTATTACATTTATTATATAGTAGGAAGTGTTGCCAGGAAACCAGCTGTCAAGCAAAACTATATTTGAAGAGTGGGAGATGTACAATTATCTTTAAATACTTTCCCTGGATAGTAATTACTCCCATCCCCACCACAACCCAAATCCATGTGACTCTCCAGGCTGCCTCTGTGCAGCCTCTGTGCAGTAGCAGCCACATTTAACAGAGCTGGCAGAGAGCAGTTCTGGACCTGTGTGACGGGCCTGACTTTACAGAAAAAAAAAAAAAAAAAAAAAAAAGCAGCGCCATGTTTACAACTTCTAAACTTGAGATAAATGGCCTTGGTCAAATTCTCAGTATTAAACTGACTCCGAGTCAGTTTCTACCTACTCTAGTTAAGAGCGTCCTTGATCGCTTTGGAGTCTGCACAGCAGTCATCAGTGCTTGCTGCAGTATGGGACTGTATCGGTTTTGAAAACACATCTTTGCGACTGACGTGTTTTTAAAACTATCCTATAACATTAGTAATCAGAATCATAAGAAGAGGTAGGGCGTGCCCTGACAACACAGGACCGTGCAGTATCAAGTTCTGGCGAGCACAGGGGGCACCTCTCGTCACAACTACCTGGGAGTCTCTGTCCTAGCCACTTGTCCTTCTTCACATAGCTCCCTGTCCTCACCCTTGCATGTCGCTCGGCTAGATGTTTCAAGTATCTTGAAGCGCACTGGCAGACTAATGTCTGACCGTGTGGCGTCTCTTCTGTGCACAGTGAATTCCTCAAAGCACCAGCTAAGCTAAGTGTTCCCTGCAAAGTTGGGACACCCAGTGAAAGATGGATCCGGCCAGAACACAGAGATTAATCTGTCTTTCAACTTACAGGCCCAAACTCAATCCCTCTCCCCATAGTCCTCAGGGAAGAATTCAAGTTCTAAGATACCCCCCCCCCCCCCAGCTCTTCCATTCCCACTGTAGAACTCAGTTAAGTCCTGGTAACGGGCTTCTCCACGGAACAATAGGTAGAAAAATTACACAGGTGAAGCCACGCTACCCCAAAAGTCAACGTGACTACATGGAGGGAACCATTTATATAGACATCTATCTCCCTGGGACCACAGAACACAGTCTGCCCTTCGTGTGGAGCTGCTGGTGTTGAAAGGGTCTCCCTTAAGGAGCAGAGAGCTGAGTCGGAGGACAGGGTATGGAACGTAGACAGCCCTGTGCCCCGCGTCTGACATGCTTGCATTGGTGCTGTGGGACCCTGAAAGCCATTCAGGGTTTTCAGCTGATGCTCCTCCAGTGCAGAGGAAATGACTAACGTGTCTATGATTTTCTCTGGCCAGAAGACCTCAGATATGGACTCCTGACATAGATTTATTCAGAATGTTGGACTGCAGTTCAATTTTATTGCCTTCTATTTTATTGCAAAATAGAAGGCTGTTTTTTTGGTTTTTGGTTTTTTTATATATCCTGGCCCAGGACAACATACACACACACACACACACACACACACACACACACACACACACACACACACACACACACCCCTAAGGCTTTTCTTCGGGTATTTCTCACTTCTTACTTTGAATCATTCTGTATTTTCATTCTGTTCCTTTTCTCAGTGCTGATCATGGCCTATCAGACAGCTGTTCCATCCACTTCCGGGCTGCAGAGTGAGGTTTTCGGGTCTCTGCTGCAAGCAGGTCTTAGATGCTTGCTTAGGGGCCTAGACTAGAAAAGTCAAATAGAAATTATCACATGAAAGTACAGGCACCTGTGACTGTCACACCAGGGTGCTGTCTCAGTCCCTCCTGCCTCCTTTGCCTGACCCCCAGCAGGGGCTCTGCATGCCTCATCTTTCTGCACACACTACCCTGAGCCAGGTTCCAAGGCAAATGCCCTGCCCTTCTTCCAGCCACCCTCTGTTCCCAGAGAACCGGTCTCTGGCTTAGAGGGTGCTAGAAGATAGCCATTTTGATGCTGCATCCCCTTTGTACCCTTCCCTCATCTTGAAGCCCAGTCTCCCATTGACTTTGCTTCCACATCTGCTGTGTCCTCAGTGTCCTTTGGGCCACTAATCATTTTTTTTTAAAGTTAGAGCTGTCCTTTTTGTTCCACCCTGATCTAGAAGCTCACTGTGTTTCAGTCCGGTGGTGACTGGTTTTCTAAAATAGAGTCTGCTCGTGCGTTTCTTCCTGTGATGGGTCTTGGCCTGGCTGTCCACGGCCCAGCTCTCCATGCTTCTCCATTGCTTCTAGGCAGCTGTTAAATACAGAAGTCCCCAGCATAGCTGTGTGTTGTGAAACAGTGAAACCCTATAGCACAGTCATAAAATGGGAGTGTTTGCTTGGGATCATCCAACTTAATGGTTCTCAACCCTAATTACACATAGAGCAAGCTGGGGGGGGGGGCTTTAAGAAGTACCAGCGCTATCTTTTGAGCATTTGAATGTACCTAGCACCCAGTTAATCAGTCCGAAATCAGATTGATTTAGGGACGGGGTGGCCGGGTGGTTGTTAAAGCTTTCTCTGTTAAAGCTACGTTCTATGCGTAGCCACACATGAAAACCACTGCAGAGTCCTTGACCAACTGTGCTGAAAAATGCTATGTTTGCTGCAAATCAGCCTCTTCCTCTTTGTGGTGATAAGATATGGATTGAGTGGAAGGGACCGGGTTTGGGTCAGCATCCCCCTGCCTCTGCCACTCTAGTGTATCAAAGCGGTTGCTCAACCTCAATGGCCCTTAGTTTCTTCCTCGGTATCACGTTCATGCAAGCTTGACAGAGATTCTTAAGGACTTTTGGAGAAGCCCTGAGATGTTCCTAAAATACCTAAAAGGCCTACAAAAGGCTTTATTCATAGTAACCATCTACCAATTCTGTCCCTGACACTAGAGCAACAACTAATTCCTCCCCCCCCCATCTCATACTTGCCACACTATTTCTGATCATGCCGTTAAAATAAATTAAAAATAGTTGGAAACTCCTTTTTCTTTCAGTGCTGGAGATTGTGACCAAGACTTATACATGCTTGGCTTTACCATTGAGTTGTGTCCCCAGCTGAGAACATAAAAGCAATCCCACTTGTTCGGTCACTTCAGCATCATGCCAAATGGCTTATAAGGCATTTTAACCATGCTCACACGGTGTTAGCTGCGAGGTTAGCCCTGCTGTTGTTGCCAACTGAAGCTTAGAGATGGACAGTGGGTATACCCGAGGCCAACAGTGGAACCCGGTTAGCTTGGTAGAGATCTGATCACTCTGCCACCAGGTTGTGTAGGAAGGCCAAGCCAGTGACAGACAGGTAAGATGTCAGTCACATGGTGTGCTTTGGGTTGACAGAAGTCCTGATCGCCCAGACAACCCTGTCTTTCCCCGCTGCCCTTTTCCAGCCGCTACTGGCGCAGGTGGAACAGGTTCTGCAGAAGGAAGTGTCGCGCGGCCGTTAAATCCGACATCTTCTACTGGCTCGTGATCTTCCTGGTGTTCCTCAACACGCTCACCATTGCCTCCGAACATTACAACCAGCCCCACTGGCTCACAGAAGTGCAAGGTGAGCAGCCCCTGGCTTTTTCATAGTCACTCTTGCTAACTCAGCTCTGAGTTCCGGGGAGGCTGACGGGAAAGCAGCCAGAGCCTGTGCTTCTTGGCTCGTGCCGTGCTGGGCCTGGAAGCTTGCAAACCCCATATTAAAATTTAGGCCCTTGTCCTAAACACATGTGGCCCTTCACACGCTTGAGGGGACTCTCACCACCACCACCCACCCCTCACACACACAGACGCACACATCATAGTCACCATTGAGTTCCAGTAGCAGGACAGGAGCTGTTGCTTATCTGGCTATTAGAGCCCCTCAGCTGCCAACTTTGCAGAAGCAATTTTCAATTCCTCTGACCTCACTATAGCTCCAGGTAGCTCTACCCAGACCATTAGAAGATAGACAAGAAGCAGACAGAGCCTGGACAAGGGACAGTATCCCCATGGCTAGCTAAGCCTCCTTGTCCCACCTTGAGCCCTCTGAAGACATCTAGGACCCATGCCTAGGCATCTCCTCTAGGGAGTGAAGTAGATATGGTTCAAGTTACGGGGCCCCTGGGAGGAGGCAGTCTAGTACTAACAAGATCCAGTGCAGGGAGCCTGGTTCCAGCTCTGACTATTCACCTGGATGGGTTACTGGCCCCTCTCTGAATCTCCTGTCCCATCTCCAAAGACTGGGTTTAATAAAAAACAATGCCAAGCCTCCCAAATTCCTGCGGGGATGAAGTAGGGCAGCATAGGCTAAACATCTAATGGGTGCTGGACACTCAGCGCATGTTTCTGAAGATGGAAATTGGACCTAATTGTTCTTTCAGGAGTAGCTGGGAGAGGTCTCTTGGGAAGGATCAGGGAGGTGGGAGAGGGGAAGGAGGGAGGGAGGGAGGAAGAGAGGAAGGGATAGGTTGTTTTTTTTTTTCTCCAGCTATGACAGTGACTGTCTTTTTATTTTTTCCTCCCCTTCCTCTTTGCTCTTCTCGGTTCCTTGCTTGAATGCCCGCTCTTCTCCTACACCCGCCAGACACAGCCAATAAGGCCCTCCTGGCCCTTTTCACTGCGGAAATGCTTCTGAAGATGTACAGCCTGGGTCTGCAGGCCTACTTTGTATCCCTCTTCAACCGCTTTGACTGTTTCATCGTGTGTGGGGGCATCCTGGAGACCATCCTGGTGGAGACCAAGATCATGTCGCCCCTGGGCATCTCTGTGCTGAGATGTGTGCGGTTGCTCAGGATCTTCAAGATCACCAGGTGTGTGGCTCCTCTTTTCCCTTTGGGCATGGGATGGGACTCAGGAGAAGCCTTCTGGGAGGCCAGAGAGGATGAGCCTGGATGAGGGAAGAGCTGCAGTTTCTGGAATGGTCTAGCCTCTGATCCTGTGCAGCATGGAGAGTCATGGTTCATTTTGGTGATGTGCTGCTCAGAAATGCCCTTGGCTATGGGCTTAACTTGGCTGCAGTCGCTTAACTTGGCTGCATTTATTCTGCTGTGTTACTAGATAGCCCAGAAGTAACCAGCCCGGTGGCTTTGAGAAAGCGTTGGGGATCCAGTCTCCTCTTACTGTTGGCTTGACCAACATTGATATTGATTTAACTGTAGGGTCTCGAGATGGCTTCTGGACAGTAAGGTATTCTAGACAAGAAGAAAGGGGCCTTAGTCAGCTTCTTTGCTCCTCCAAATCACAGGAAGACCTATGGTGAGAGATGCCATTCAAAACCAAACAGGACAGGGAAATAGCAAGTGTGCGGGAGGACATGGAAGACTGAGACCCTAGCACTCTTGGTGTGTATCCGTTACTTTTCTCAATCCTGTGACCAGATATCTGAAAAGAGCAGCTTAAAGAAGGGAGGCTTTGTTATGGCTCTGTCTTTAGAACCTTTTCATCATTCTCCAAAGAAACTGCATGTACATTTCTCTCCAACCACTGACCCCATGCTAGGCCTAGGTAGCCCACCCTCATTGTTTAGATTTGTCTATTGTGTGACAGACACCCTGAGAAAGAGATCAAGGAAACAATAGCTTATTGTGGACATGCCTTATGAAAATAATAATGGAAAGTGTCATCATTTGAGTCCAGCTTCTTTCATTTAGCTTAGTATCTTCAAGTTACATCCAGGTTTTAGCATGGATTAGAACTTCTCACCTATTCTTGGTGAATAATATTCCTTTGCATGGTTAACTCACATCATTCGAATATCAATGATGGGCCTTGATCCATGGCTACTTTATAGTGCTTTTGTGAATATTTGTGTCCAAGTTTTTCCAGAGATGTATAACTCTTTTCTTTTGGATATATATAGGAATGCAACCCCTGGGTTATTCGGTTAAACTCTTGAACATTGTGGGAAATAATAAAATTGTTTTTTAAAGAGACTAGGCCATTTTGCATTCTCACCAGAGATATACAATTTAAGGCTTCCGGTTTTACCACTACTCATACCAATTGTCCTGTGTTTTTGTGTTTGCTTGTTTGTTTGTTTGTTTGTTTGTTACACTTCTTGGTTTGTTTGGGGTCTTTTTCATATTTCTTTCTTAAATGGCAAACGGTAGCCTACATATTTATGAAGCACAGTGTAACATTCCAACATGTATATGCAACACATAATGATCAGATGATGGCAAGTAGCACACCGTCTTACTTTAAATACTTACATCTTTCTGCTGCCAACGTTCAGATCCTCTCTACTAAATACCTTGAAATGTTCAGTTCACTTGTTGGCAGCTGCTGCTCTGCTGTGCATTAGAAGCACTAGAGGTTGCTGTATTTTTCACCACTGCACTGTTATCCATCCCCCCCCACCCCCGCCACCTTCTCCACCCTGGCTCGTCTCTAACTGTCCTGTTCTTTCCGTCTTTGAGATCAGCGTTTTAGGCCCCTACCTACACGTGAACCACGGGGCACTTGTCTTCTATGCCTGACTCAGTCCAATATCCTCCGGCTCCCTCCACAAGACAGAAAGTGACAGAATTCTATTCTCTCTTATTGCGGCTATTGCTTCCAATAAAAGAAAGACAATTGGCTGGAAAAAAAAAGAAAAACATCTGAGGGCCTCCAACCCTACGATCATCATTTTGTAAAAGCCTTTGAGATACCTATCTGGTTCTCAGTGTGATACATGTTGTGTAAAGTGGGCTGTTGTCGACTCACAGAAACATCCTTAGGGCCAGCTGGAGGAAGTCTTCTGATTCTTCTCCAGATAGAAGCCCCCAGATCCCTTAGGAACCTGCGTTCTGGGTAGTCCTTGGAAACAGGAGCATTACATCCCTCACTCGGATTGTGTTAGGAAACAAGGATGGAGACTGGTGCCCCCGGGTCAAGGACAAGTATGTCACAACTCACACAGGGTGTTCCTCCGAATGAGTCACCAGGCCCTAGGAAGCATCCTTGCTAGCACTATTCTTGTTGCAACTCTCTGGGCAGCCATGTGAACGCAGAGTGTTGCTGAGACTCCAGTGAGCGGCACTTGAATTAAGTTCGGTGCTGGCGACCAGAGGCTCTTGTTTTCAATCCAGTCAGTGTCGTCACCGTCATTAGGAGAGGACAGTGAGGTCATGAGACTTCAAGTGTGGACCGGCAACTCTGGGATTGTGAAAGGCGGAGCCCTCAGGGGGCTCCCTAAGGATTTCAGCAGCTCAAGAACCACAGTCACTGCTCACAGTGAACATTTAAAAAACTTCCTCAATGTGTGGCTAGTGGGGTATTCTCCACGAGACTGGAGAAGGAGAAATAGTTTTACTTAATGGAAGGACAGCGCACAGTTGCCCCACCTCCAAGCTCAGAAGGCAGGACCACAGTGCCCACACACAGCCATATTCTGTGCATTTCACGTCTCAGGTTGCATGGGAGCAGGCTTGCAGGAAGCAGGTGTCTCCCTGGCAGTCAGCACTCTGTACAAAGAACCTGTCTTTCACCACCTCACCACCATTTGCTTGTGTACATTTGAATGTGTACACATTTCCAGATGGATTGAAGAAGTAACCTCCAGCTAGACCGTGAAATTATTCTGCTTAGGGAATTTTTGAGGCCTGAAAATTCTGTTAGCTCTTCTTGCATGGGGGTTATGGGATGCCCTGTGGTCAAGCTGAATTTTGAAAGGTTGTTTCTTGTCAATATTTTCACAGTAAGAATACACAAAATAGTTTTTAAAAAAAATCAATGGACAGTTTCCTCAAGATGTTATAACAATATCTAGCAGTGATGTTCCTTTTCTAAACACACAAAGCTTGGGGGAAGAGGGGGAAATCCCAGATCTCAAACATGGGATGGGTGAAAATTATTTAAGAGGCAGTAAAAACTTGAAAGTTAAAAAATAGTGTTCATCAGACCCAGGAAATACAGATAGAGTCAGCAACCATGTAACAAGAGGCAGGATGAAAACAATCCTTTAGGCCCTATCTCGGGACTCAAACAGCAAGATGGGCTCACTGTGGTCCAGACGATGTGCTGAGAGATGGACCTGCCTTTTGCTACCTAAGCAGTGCGACCTCGGGCTTAGCTCTCTTTACCTCGGTCATGTCATGTGTAAAACAGACCCTGGCCTCATCCTCCTTTAGTTAATCGTGAGGCTGAGCTGATCTGAGGGTTAGCGGGGACTACCCCGTCCTAACACACTGCACTCCAGCGCATGTTGGCATCTGTTATTACTAATATTTCACTGCCTTTGTTACAAACCAGAATACACCAGGAGTCTCCTGCTTCTCCTCTATAGCTGCCTCCTGCGCTCTCAAGTGTGCCATTAGGCTGACTTAGGAAGACACATTCACCCAAATCAGGACCGCATATGGCAGCGGTTCTCAACCTGTGGGTCGTGACCCTACTGGCAACCAAACAGCTCCAAAAAAATAATATATTTACATTATGATTCATAGCAAAACATCAACGAAAACAATTTGTGGTTGGGGGCGGTGGGTCACCACAGCATGAGGTCACGGCATTAAAGGGGCACGGCATCAGGAAGGTTGAGAACCACTGACATATGGTCCGCCCAAAGCCCAGCGCTGAGTGCCACCCGCAGATCCTCCAGGTTGTAGAGACCTCCAGCCTCCCTCAGGGTCCGGCTCACCCCCTCCCAAGTCTCCCAGCCTACACTCCTGCCTTCTAGAGATCTCTGCTCAGGAGCCCACTAAGGCCACCGATGAACAGGAAACCCATGTTTGTCAAGTTCCCAGGCAGGAGTCCGTGGAGAGGATTCTCAGACCCAAGAGCCATGTGCCCTCTTCTGCAAAAAAGGAGGTTACCCCCTGGGCTGGTACCCAGTCACTGTAGGAGCTTAAGGTGATGCTGTGAAAGTCACTTGGATGTGCCTCTTCTCAAACCCTGACACGTCTCTGATTTTAGGTGCAAGTTAGGTAATGCTGGGCAACTCTGGTCCAGAAGCTAAGAAGCGACCCCCTACAGTCATCCCAAGGTCAAGACCAGGAAGTCTTGGCACCTTGACCAAGTTGTATTCTCTACGCAAGATGGAGAGGACGTACGTGGGTTCTGGCAGGAAATGTGCTTTGGTCCCAAATGTCTTAGCCCCTCACCAAGACAGTCTAGAATTCCTTATGGCTCCTTCTGACCAACCACATGTCACTTTATACTCCTGTCAAACAAATACCCCCAGAAGCTGCTGCATCCTCAGGGACCAGGCTCAAGTTCACTGCAGTTCGGGTCCAAGTACACCCACTGTGGGGTCCTTGTGGCAGACCCAGGGCCAGATGCTCATTCCTTCCTGATCTGTTCTCCTATCGCAAAGCACCAATTATATACAAACTTACTGTGTGAAATTCCACCTAGAAACACTCTTCCAGCAATAACTTGCCACCAAAACCCAGGGAATAATTTCCACCCCCTTGGCATAAGAATGGTTGGGAGAGGAGGTACCTTTGGTGGAGACCCTTTCTGGAACAGAGAAATAAGATAGAATACTGCAAAGCAATTCAACAGCTAGCCCTATTGTTTCCAAGACCGTTTATTTATAGCAAGCTCCAGGATGTTCAGCACCAGGATGAAGGGAAAGGGCTGGGCCCGAGCTCTTTGAAGCAAAGATTTCTGAACTGAAACGAGATTCTACAGAGCCCCAAATGCCAAAACAGATGTACAGAGGGAAAGGAGATGCTGGCAAAGTGTCCCTGAACAGTGGGTTGTGATTCAACCCAGGAGGCCGAGGGAAAATGTAGCAATGAAGAATGGATGGTCAGTGAGAGAAAAAACTGAAGAAGGCTGGTGAGTCAGAGGGAAGAGAGGAGAGGAGGGTTTAGGTAGAAGGGAAATCGACCAGGTCACACTCACTCAAGTGTAGCGCAGTTCAAGAGCAAACAGTGAGCCGGGTGGATAAGGACAGGTAGCCACACATTGGCAAGGGTGGTGCAGCAGAAGAAACACGGATGCCCAGTGATGGGTCAAAGGGCCTGGTGGTCCCCGCTGTGCTGAATGGGGACCACTGTTCTGACCACAGATGTTTAGGTCTCCCAGGTTTTCCATGAGGTCTGCAGCTGGAGACCTTAGCATTTGTTCTCCAAAGTTCTCTTTCTTGGTGTGTGAGTCTATAGTTGCTGGGTTTGATCCAGTTAGGGTAACAGTTTCTATGTCATTAAACCTTCTGGCTTGCCACCAGCCAGCTTCCTGAAAAGGTCAGTGGTTCTGGAGACGGGCTCTCGTTCTGTGTTAGGCAGTAAGAGCCTTGAGACCGAGAGAGTTTGCAGGCCTGAGAGCAGCCACCCTGCTGTGGCATGCTGGGCTCACCTCACAACCACACTAGTGTTCTTTTTTTAAAAAAAAAAAAAATCACATTTTAATACAATATTTTATTAGTTCTTTGAGAACTTCTTACATGTATCAAATGTGTTTGGATCATAATCACATCCCACTCCTTCCTCTAACTCCTCCCAGATCCACTTCCCAACTCCTTCCCACTCCCAACTACGTGTCCTTCCACCCTAACCTCTGCTCCCATCTCACAACATGGGCACATAAACAAACACACACCTGTGAGGATCACTACCTGTCCCTCGGGCACGTATAAATGTGTTAGATTTATAGTAAAGTCCATTCCTTCAACAAAACACTCATCGATCACCTTCTGTGGACCAAGCAAAGTTAAGAGAATAAGGGAACCAAACGGCACATGTGACTCCGCTTCCCTGTGGACCTCAGTTCTGATATGAGAAAAAAGAAACGCTAAGCAAAGAAATAGATGTTTGCCTGGTGGTGATATTTCTTTTTAAAACAGAATGGTTCATCAAGTACTTGCTGTGCAAGCCTGACCACATGAATTCAACCCCCAGAACCCCTTGTAGAGGTAGGGTAGGTTGACTCCAGATGTTGTCCTCTGACATCCACATGTGTTCTGTGGTATACCTCTCTCTCTCTCTCTCTCTCTTTCTCACACACACACACAGACACACACACACACACACAGACACACACACACACACACACCACATCACACCACCCAATAAGAATAAATTCTAAGAGATAATGTAGAACAAGCTGCTAAAGTAGAGGTCAGGGAAGTTGCCCTGAGATCACAGGCAAAGGATCTAAAGGCGGGACCCTATGTCAAATTCAGAGAGAGAGCTGGGTAGGCCACTGGTGGAAACAAGGGCCTGTGCGGCAGAGCGTCTGCAAGTGGGAGGCTGGAGTGGACGAGGGAGGGAGAGCATAGGAACCAGGCCAGAGGTCATGGGGTTCCGGCTTTCCCACCAGGCAGTAGCATGGTGGGGGTTGCATGTGGCTCCCACTCTAAGAGGGCTCTTGCTGCTCTCATGTGGAGAATTGCCAGGGAGCCCAAGTCAAGGCAGAGCAAGTAGGTAGGAGGTAGCGAGAGAGCCTGCTGGCTAGGCCTAGGTGATGGAGGCAGTGGGAAGTGGCCTACGTCCAGATTTGTTTTGAAGATAGAGGCCTGGGATTTGCTACTGCGGGGTAAGGCACAGGTTGATCCTGCTGTTCTTATTTCCTGACATGGGAATGAGGGGAGGCAGAAAACCTCACAACTCAAGATGTGGTATGCTTTCCTCACTACCTGAAGCTCAGATTTCCCAAGATGGCTTCTGGGGTCAGAGCTGCAAGGTGGAGTGGGGAATACAGAAAAGGTTTTTGCTTTAACTAGTACTACTCCTTGGCCAGCCCCTTCCTCTCCACCTGGCTCTCAGCGGAGCTAAGCTTTGCCTCAGGTTTCAACCCTTTACCGTAGACTCTACTTCTCTAGAACTTCAGGCCTCAGGAGACCCTGGGTCAGGAAACATTCTCTATCCTGCTGTGTTTCTCCTGCTCTTCACCTGGTCTCTGTAGTGACTTGATTCTCTAAAGTCTGGAGCTTCCGTGGCTGACTCCCCTGAATGTCCCCGTGGTTTCCAGATACAGCTGAACCGCAGCTCAAGCCCGGTATGCTATTTCCCTCACTGCTGTGTACTTCACGGAGAGTAAAATCCGACTTCCCATGACAGTCAGACTCGGTCTACACACAGACACTCTCCTCCTTTTGTAACTGGAACATGCGAGATGCTCTAAAGTTGCTGGTTTCTAGATGCCGGTTTGTTGGCCAACTCCACATTGGCTGCTTGTGAATGGCCCAAGCCCCAGTGTCAGAGAGTGTGACCTCATGGTTCCTGCGGGACCTGAGAAGAAGCATTTAGGACATGGTGAACTGGGCATCCTTTGATCTCCAGCAGGTTTGGAGAAGCAGTTTGAAGTGTAGTCGGGAAAGGTCTTCCAAGCCCAAGTCTTTCTTAACTTCTTGCCTGAAGTAGGTCAACACCAGCTCTGGCCTATAGGAAGTCCAGGGGGGCTATCGCACATCAGGGGTGTTCAGAGCAACCCAATCAGCTTAGAAGGGCCGACCCCAAGGTACTGCAAGACTGAGAAAAGTGAGGGAAATGTTAGGGCTACAAACAGCTCAGTTTTGGGGGTGATTTGCTGGTGGGGGAATGGTCCGGAGGGGCAGTCAAGTCAATTGGATCCTGTAATTTGATTCAGAAAAAGGAATGAGTTTATGGGTTAGGATGAAAGTTTCTTCATCCTTGCCACAGCAGAACTGGGATCTTAAGACAGTATGGAAGAGTGGGGTGTATCCTCAGAGCCAGAGACTGACTGTAGTGCCCTGCATGCCTATCATGGTTTTATTTCTGTAGTTTACTGCTAAATTATGAAAAAGAAAAAGCAAAGATTACTTTATGGTAATTGCCATGGATAAAACTCAAAATGCCCACGGTCATGTGAAGTTGAAATCAATAATCTGGGTTGTGGGTAGGGAGCCCTGCTACCAGCAGGTGTAACATTGGTGGGCTCTTGAAGAGGTCCTTACACCCTGTGATCACAGAACTAAAAACCATAAACCTAGTTTACAGTTCCTCTAGAGGACTTTTGCCTGGAGCTGTCCCCCAATAGACTGATGGGTTAGTTGTAATCCAAAATTATCAGAATCCTGTAGGTTCTTATCAAAACTAAATATATCTGGGCCCAGGTGCTGGGTCAGAATTTCCAGAGGAATGACTTTTAAAAACCAAGCATCCTGCCAGGGAAGCTGGGGCCATCGGTAAGCTCTGCCTACTCTCTTTGCTCTACCTCCCCAGTTAGCTGCTGCTGGCATTTTTGGAGAGGGGAATTTGTTTTCTCTGTTAAAAACCAGAAGTGTTCATGGTAATTATAAACTTAAATTAGCTGTGTGCCAGACAGCTTACTGGGCACTGCTTTAAGGAGAGGGAGGGTATGATCTTCCAGGCTTCCTTAATGATGTGCACACTCCTGTTATCTCCATTTTTTTTCCAGACAGGAAGGCAGGAAATGGGGGAGCTAAATAACTTATCCAAGGGCAACGGCAGCTGGCAGAGAGGCTGGGAACGTCTAGCTCCCGAGCCCTCTCTCTTTATTGTTGCCTCTTACTGGTGCTAAACTTACAGCTCCACACCCAAACTGTGAGTCCAGTCCACACCACTCCCCAAACCCAGAAATGGGAGCTAGCAGGGACCGGAGCTGTGTGTGTTGAACTAGGAGGGGGCACGCAGGTGAGGGCTGATGGAGGGCAACAGAGGAGAGGCGGCTGAACTCCCTGTTCATCCCCAGGTACTGGAACTCCTTGAGCAACCTGGTGGCCTCCCTGCTGAACTCAGTGCGCTCCATCGCCTCCCTGCTGCTGCTCCTCTTCCTCTTCATCATCATCTTCTCCCTCCTGGGCATGCAGCTGTTTGGAGGGAAGTTCAACTTCGATGAAATGCAGACACGAAGGAGCACGTTCGATAACTTCCCGCAGTCTCTCCTCACTGTGTTTCAGGTAGGGGCTGCTGCCGTTCTCGCCGGGAGGGTCGTTCAGTAGTGAGGTTGGAGGTGGGCAAGAAGAAGCCTGGGAGAGGTGGGGTGGGGAGAGCAGTACCCCTTTACCGGGCATGATGGCAGCCTAGATCAGCCCGGGAAGGTCTTTCTTTCTATTGTTTCTTGTCTCTCGGACCTTCCATGGAGCTGCACAGGTGGATAGAATAATGACAAAACAAATTGATCAGTTTAAAAATGTTTGTGTGGCCATGGCATCCATTAGCCAAAACAAAACAAAAAACCCGGTTGAGATGTGGAGGACCTATGTTTAATTGCTAGCATCCTTGCTGCTGGAAGAATTACAGAACTCTACTTTCATGGATGTTTTGGCATAGGACAGAGCTGGAATAGCATGTCTTTGAGATTAAAAGTAGAGTTATTCATAGATGAAAGGGAACAATGCGTGCACACGGCTAAGATCTTAATGGTGGTGCCAAAGTATTTTGTTCAATAGACGTGGGTATAGCCTATCACTGTCTTCCTGATCATAGTCACCTGATACAGCCACCCAGGGAATGAATGGTGGCTCTCTCTTATACTGTATGTGAAGAGCAATAAAATGTGTTGACCACAAGGCCTTTTTATTTGCTGGTGGCCATGCATTTTGTCTGGGGTTAGGAGTGAACTTGCCCAAGCCTATAGTTCCTATGAATAATCGGGAGCCAGAACAAGGAAGAAAAGTAGAGATGAGATTTGGGACATTTCTGTTAACACAGTGGGGCAGGGCAGGGCAGGGGAGTTTGGGGGTTTGCTGTTGGTCTAACGCTGTGTCCCTTATTGGTGGGAATGTGTCATTCAGATCCTGACCGGGGAGGACTGGAATTCGGTGATGTATGATGGGATCATGGCTTATGGCGGCCCCTCTTTTCCAGGGATGTTAGTCTGTATTTACTTCATCATCCTCTTCATCTGTGGAAATTGTATCCTTTGCTGCTGATGCTGCCCCACCCCTGCTGCCCCACTCGGCCTTTAGCACAGTGCCATGTGTGTGCTACAAGGCCCTGGCTGGGGACCTGTGCTGTGACTTCCCATCCACAGGCTAGCTGGGCAAGACCGCTCTTGGAAGGAAGTGTGGCCTGGCCTAGAACCAGTCCAGCCACGGTGTGGGTCTGGGTGAAGGCTGTGCTTGGGCACAGGAGACAGTACTGCACATCCCTGAACTGGGTCACCCCTTTCTAGGAGGTGTGCTCTGGTCATAGTCTAGGTGAATGAGGCCCCCAAGCATTGTGGTCTACGCAACCAAACTTACACAGACTAGGATGCAATATGTCTGGAGGTGCATATCTTGGCCACTCTGGAGCTATGGTACCTACTCAGATCTCCAACCTGTGCCTTGACCAGTTTCCTCTCTTTGAAGTTCTTTGTGGGGCTAAAGTCATAGGCAGAGCTGCACAAGTTCCCAAGTGGACCCCAAGGACTCAAGCCTTAGGCTTTTCTTCTCTCCCACTGGTTGAGCCTGTGAATGTGGAATCCAGAGTGGGGTCATAAAAGAGAAAAATGTCTAGCCCAAAACTTGAGTGAAGTTCCTAACACTCTGCCACCTGCAGACAAAATTGGCATTCTGTCATCTGGGTAACCTCTGGCACATCAAAGGCCTTCTTCCTCAGGTGGCTACAGTGTAAGACAGGCTGGAGCATCCCTATCCAATAATGAAATATCTGGACCCTTTTAAGTGGCTATGGGTTGTGTTAGGTAGAAAACCACATGAGGATATCATGTACAAAGTTATTAAAGGTTTGTATAAAGTTGATGTCAAAGTATGTATAAAAGATGTATATGAAACAAATGTATTTTGGGCCCTATCCCCAAGATAAATCCTGCCATGCATATACCAAAATTTGTAAAATACATTGAAATCCAGAATACTTCTTGCTCTGAGCATTCTGATAAGAGATTCTGGGCTTGCCATATAAAAATAGGAAGTCCTGCTTAAAGGGTGTGTGTGAGTTGGCTGTTACAATACAGACAAGGCCCCTCCTATGTTCCAGGCTTTTGTTGGAGTTTTAGTTGTGTGTAGGAAGTGATAGGAATTTATGAGTGCCCAGGACTGGGTATGGGGTTTCCACCTATGTTTTCTTGGTTCTGTGGTTTTCTGGACCATAGTGTTTCTGCTGGTGGAAAAGCAGGGCATGGCAGCATGGAAGAGACAGGCAGATGACTGGTTCAGTAGAGAAGTCTCAGGTCTGACCCTCTAAGGGTGTTTGTATATAGAGGCTGACAGAGATTCCAAGCCGTCTCTTTGGTGCCCTGTTACAATGACTGGGTCTGAAGAGCAATTTGCTAGGCATGGTGCTGCCTATCCTGTCGGTCAGAGCCAGACATTTCAGTGGTCAAATCAATAATGAAATCTAGCAATGAAAGAGCAAGGTGGGGCCTGATGCTTCAGACCTGCCCTGCTCTTGTCTGCAAGGCCAGCCTGGTCTCAACCGCTTAGAAACTCTAAACAGGAAGCAGAATGATGGGAAATGGGGAGAAGGTACATGGCTGGCCTCCTAACCCCTCAAAGAGGACCTCTCCTGGGGAACCCTTACCTCTGCATGCTTATACTATCCCTGTTCCCAGTGGCCATTATGCTTCCCAAAACCAAGGGTCGTTTTCTTTAAGAATGGACACAAACAGATATCCTACTGAATGTGTTCTTGGCCATTGCGGTGGACAACCTGGCTGACGCTGAGAGCCTGACCTCTGCCCAAAAGGAAGAAGAAGAAGAGAAGGAGAGAAAGAAGCTAGCCAGGTAACCCTCTAAGCTTAGAAGGCCATGCCCCCCGGGGGGAGAAAGGGCTGGTGCTCAGCTAGTGGACATCCTGGCTAACATGGACAGGAGTGAGACTTCTACAGTAATTTGGCGTCTGCAGCTCCTAGTTATCACTATATAGTCTCTGCAAAGATGTGGCATTTCCCCCACCAGTGCAGGAAATGAGGACCCATCCTTTGGGGAAAGAAACCATGGGAACACACACAGGAGGAGGGGTGGCGAGGAAGCCACCTTCAGAAGAAAACCCACCTCCAGCTCAGAAAACAATGTTTTCTCACTACTTTTGTACCATTAAGATGGTAGGGAGACAACGTAAGGTTCTACATTCCATCCCATAATTATCTAGCTAGGACTGCCATATGCTGTGCTTCTGTTGAACACCGAGAAGAGGTCCTCTAGAAACCAATCCTAGGTGAGACCCAGAATCCTCTGATTTAAAAGAAGGAGCAGCTAAGGATCTGAAAGAGGTCAGATGTGTGCCAGAGAGAGCCGGAGAGCCTCAGTCCTGTGGAGGAGCGGAGCTGCAAGTGGGATGCGTCCCAGAGAAAAGACAATCTGTGGAGACACAGGGCTGATATTGCTGCCCACCCTCCACCCCCTCCCCCGAAGACCACAAAGCAGTTCTGGTCTACACTGTCCACTATCATTCCAGTAAACATCCATTTCTGGGTTTTTTTCCTGCTGACCGGCCAGGACTGCCAGCCCAGAAAAGAAACAGGAGGTGATGGAGAAGCCAGCCGTGGAGGAGACCAAAGAGGAGAAAATTGAGCTGAAGTCAATTACTGCAGACGGAGAGTCGCCGCCCACTACCAAGGTGAGGGGCTTCTTTAGGTGTTCAGAGGCCATCGCTAAGGGGGTGGGGCACATTGTCTTCCTGTTCTTTACCTGAAGGAAGTGGAAACAAGGAACAGGTAAGGGGAGAAGAGAGTGACAGATGGAATTGGGAGCGAAGAAAATATCTGCCTTTTCTGTTATTCTGAGGGGAGCTACAAGGCCTAGGGGCAAAGATGCATTTTTTTTTTAAGCTCAGCCTCAGACTACGATATAATTCTAAGGCTCCTCTGAGCCCAAGAACCCTGGCATACATCTAACTGAATTCTTCTTCCTTCTTTTGGTTGCCTAGATCAACATGGATGACCTCCAGCCCAGTGAAAATGAGGATAAGAGTCCCCATTCCAACCCAGACACTGCAGGTACCATTGCACTACCTGACCCTAAGACTGAAAGGCTGTCGGAACAGACTCAGCTATAGGGGAGGAGCCAAGCACTGGGGACCCTGGGACTAGTTTCCTCCAA
>NW_026588368.1:3573042-3612273 GCF_907164565.1 Psammomys obesus | reverse complement strand
AAAGAACCTTCCCCACTAAAGCATCTTGTACCTGGATTTAAGTATTACCAGTTGCCATGTGAGGGAAATACTTATCCTGGTTTCCTAATAATAATATTAAGAGAGATGATACCATATTTGAGGAAGGCTTTTTAAATTATAATTACTTTGACTTATTCTTTTTTAAATTACTGGGTTTTTTTTAAGAGGGGGTTTAGTTCCCCCATCAGTGGAAGTGTACTGATATGTACTATGTATAGGGAGTTAGGGTAGCTAACATTTCTATCATGCTAAACATATTAAATTTTTTTTATATTAGCTTGTGATAGTTATACATATTTATGGAACCCAGAAAGATATACTTACCCATGTTTGTGATATACGCTGACCAAATTAGGTCAATGTATATCAGGAATTTTCTATATTCCTGTCTTCGGAGACTTTGAACATCTCATATCTAGTTCTTCATAAAATAAGTACTAGGTTACTGTGAGGTCCTGTCCCATCCCTCCTCTACTGTGGACACTAGAACCCATTCCTCTGCCCAAGTGTCAGTGGCTGCTACTCAACCTTCCTCTACCCTAAGAGGCTCTTGTCCTTTTCTACTTGGAATCTTCTTTCACTCAAAAAAGAACATTTTGATAAAAAGTTTATTAATTTTTTATGTGTATTAGTGTTTTGGCTGCATGTATATCTATGCACTGTGTTCATGCCTCATGCCTAGAGAGACCAAAAGAAGCCATTGGATCCCCTAGAACTGGAGTTACAGATGGTTGTGAGCCACCATGTAGGTGTTGGAACTTGAACTTGGGTCCTCTGGAAAAGCAGCCAGTGCTTGTAACCTCTGAGCCATCTTTCCAGCCACACCCAAGAAATTTTCATGTCACTTCAAGTATATAGGTATATAAAATAAGTATACAAATTAACTATTTTCTAATAGTAATAACTTTCATGAAGAGCTTTATCATAAAATAATTCCATATACATATAATTTTATGAGCTATTGAAAACTAATGCAAATGTTCATACTAATGAGATGGAGAGATGTATTTTTATGTAAAGAAACAAACCTTGCCTGAATACTTGATGCTGCAGGGCATAGAGCATCTTCAACACTTTTCATGATTGATCAATATTTTTATAATTCTCAATAATAAGAATACTACTTCACACAAAACTTAAGTATTAAACACTAGACCTATGTTTAGGACCAGATGTAGAAATTGTTAGAAATATCATCCTAATCCCAAGCCCAAAATTCATTTAATAATTTTTTTAATGACACTCAAGTCAGCAACTCAAACAGCAGTTTTTAAAATCCAGCATCCCAACATGTGAGAATCCAAAGATAATTTGATTCTTGTACTAGAGGAAGGATGATAGTAAGAGAGTGCCCGTTTCCCACAATGAAACCATATGTATCTGCAACAGCACAAGATTCTGTATATGCTTTATAATCTGTGACAGTTTTCTGTCTGAATTGCAACGTCCCACGCACTGTTTGCCGGTACAGTGTGGGGTGGTAGCACAGGCAGTGGACGTGCAGGCTGGGTGTTAGAACCTCGGCTGCAGGCTCATGAGCGGTGTGACACATGAGCAAGGGCTGCCGGAGACATCTCTGATTCGCCTCATCTTTGCTTTTTGAATCCTGTTTTGGCAATTGCACATTCATAAACCTTTCACGATGGGCAGAGTTTTTATAACCCCCATCTTCAGTTACAAGACCCCTTATGGGGCCATGACCCACAGTTTAAGGAGCTGTGCTCTTATGCCACTGTTGTGTTTAAGCTTTCATTATGCCATGTGTGCTGCTAGCACTGTCAACTTATATATTTTATTAGTATAACATATGTCACTGCATTATGCTCACCTAATAACAGTCAATCCAAAATCCATCTTGTCATTACTCAGGAGGCATTGCTCACTATGAGGACAGCTGCCATCACAGATGTCCCATTTATGGCTCCATAAAATGCTTTCAGGTCTCTCGTTTGCAAAAGAAATGCTTGCTGACTAGATTCTGTGCATCTCTCTGATGCGTAACTTGACAGGTTGTCTCCTCTCAAATGGTTTTAAGGTCAGAGGCCCTGGCTCTTCCTCCACAGTATACATCCCAGCTTCTGGAAGCCCCATGCCAGCATGAGCCTTAGGCTTGCTTCTTCAAGCTGCCAATTTGTCACAAACTCCAAGCTTGAAGTCAACACACAGAAAATGACTGGATTTTAATGACCTTTTTTCTCCAAACAGGTTAGACTGCATTGGACCGGTAACCCAAGGAGGTAGCCAAGAGGCATGTTTTTAAGCAAAGCTATGTTTCTTCCACTGGCTCTCTATTGGGTCTGCAAATATGTGATAGGCCTCCTCCCTGGAAGGTCCTTTTCTCTTCTACCTACATTCCCTTCTCCCTGCAGGAAAAGTAGGAACTGGTGTCTGTGGCTCACATATAATGAAGAGGAGAGGGTGGCCAGGATTTGATGTCTTAAAACCCTTTAGGGTTTATGTGGAAGGCTGCATAGAAATTTAAAGGCTTGCTAGAAACAGTGGCTCAGTGCAATGGAAAGATTTTGTCTAGGTCCCCAGTAAAAAAAATTCTATTCTAAAATGATGTTTTTGAGATAATTGGGAGAAAATTGAATATGGACTAGGAACTAAATTATTTTAAGTAGATTCTTCTTAATCATGTTAGTATAATAATGCGGTGATTCTGTTTCTAAACTACTACAGTGTTTATGTCTAGAGTCTGAAGTGTTTAGAAGTTGCTTTTAAAACATTTCAATGGTCTCTTAAAGTGAGAACAGAAAAGATAAGTGAAACTATAGCAGCCAAATGTTAGTAGACATTGAAAGCAGACATAGAGAGCCACTCTACAAGTCTCTCAACTCCTGTGTATAGTTTTCAAAGTTTAAATAAAATTACAGTAAAAAGAGCATACCACGGCGCTCAGTTCCCACCGCTTTGGCGGTGGGGCTGTGTAGGCCCAAGCTGCAGCTTGTAATTTACAATAAAAAGACCCTCATGTGTTTTGCAACGGAGTCGATTCCTGTAGATCTTTTGGGGGCTCGCAAACTAGGTATAACATTTGGAGGCCCCACTGGGATTCTAGGGCCCCCCAAGACCTCAGGACTGATCCGGAGGGTCTCATACCAGCTGCAAGTCCCGAAATCCTGGCAGTAGCTCCCCCAAGGTCTCCGAGAAGATTTGGGCACAACGACAGATGACTGCGACTCTGGATTGTGGTATGCTAACCACTGGGCAACACTGCCTCAACTGGCCCACTGCTAGGGCCCAGCCTAAGCTGTGGACAAAGCCGGGGACATCTGAAGAGCCATTGTCTCACATTGTGAGAGGCAAGATTTTCACCTGTTTAACTCTGTTCCGGGATCAGCTGTGGACTGCAAGCTGAAATCTGGATTTCCTGGAAACTGACCTGATTGCTCCCTGCCTCTTCGGGTGGATCAACTAACCAGATGCTTGGGACTGCCCTATTGCCCAGCCTTTGACTGGCATTTCAGCCTCCCTAGCCCCTGATGCCTACGGTCCAACGGTCAGCATCGAGGAAGCTCCAGAACACAGATCTTCGCCCAAATCCCCCCTAGCAGGCTGAAATGCTAAGTCAAAAGTGGCTCCCTGGCATTAGCTATTATCTTGGGCATCTGCTTAGCTGAAATAAAAACTAATATTGCAGCAACTGGGCTAAAAGCCTAGAGAGACCCTAGAAAAAAAGGATAATAGTTCTCCTTGGCTTACTACCCCTATATCTACCCTGAAGGGACCCCTACTCATTTTGATTTTTATTTTTGGGGCCTTGTATTTTCAATTACTTAATGGCTTTCATAAAAAAAATGCTTGAGCATTACACTAATGGTATTCAGATCCCATTATAAAAAGGTAAATCTATAAGATACAAGGGGTCATGTCTGGAAGACCCAAGATTGGGTCTTCAAATGATCATGGGAAAGGGGGAAATGAGAGACCAAAGTGACAGCTCTCGTTAAAACCTAGAGTAGGTGCCTAGGTGCGGTAAAGTAGTTAGTAATGGCCTGAGGGGAGAGCTACCTCGCTGCATTCTTTCCCCACCCACTAGAGATACGGTTGCTAGGAAACTGGACCATCCCCCTAGGGAGGGAGACCTGGTCATTAATGGCCTGGGAACCTTCCTATAGCCAATCGATTCAAAATGTAGCATTTTGACCAATAGATGCTTGCCAGGCAGGAATTGCCCCTGCCTTGGATATGCTGGGAGGGACCAGAATCTATAAATCACCCAACTAACCTGGGCACGGGCGCTCAGTTCCCACCGCTTTGGCGGTGGGGCTGTGTAGGCCCAAGCTGCAGCTTGTAATTTACAATAAAAAGACCCTCATGTGTTTTGCAAAAAAAAAAAAAAAAAAAAAAAAGAGCATACCACTGTTGGCCCCAAGAGGAGCCCGCCCCAAGCTGCTGTGGCCTGGAGAATGCAGCCCCATGTACACTGTGGGGGGCCGGTCTAGGTTGGAGTCTTTTCACATACATACTCAGCCCAAGCCAAGCTTGAACTCCCACTTCTGCGTGTCAGGGGGATGGCAAACCTCCTATGTCTGTGACAACGATCTTGAGCTGTACTGTTCTAAGTAGAATATAGAATGATACCTTCTTTAGCCTCTTGTACACACTTGCCTCCATTTTTCTCGTCCTTGTACCCTTTAATTTTTTTCTGTTGGTCAGCTTTCTGGCGTTGATGAAATACCAGAGATAGTGACTCCGTAAGGATGAAAGGCTGAATCACTCACAGAGTCAAAGGCCGAAGTCCTTGGTCCTTTGGCGGAGTCACATGGGCCTTTGGCAAGGCGACATAGGTCAAGTATCAGGGTGTGTAGTTACGTTGCTTATAAAAGTGCAGAAGTTTAATTGTCATCAAGACCAAGGGCTCCTGGGCTGGACTGTGGCTCAGCTGGTAGAATGCTTGTCTGTGATCACGAAGCCCTGGGTCCAATCCACAGATCACATGGGTACCACATAAAATAGATGTGGTCACACATGCAAATAACCCCAGCACTTGGGTGGTAGAACAGAGGGATGGGGGGGGGGTGTCACTCCTTAGAGCCTGAGTACTCAGGACACTGGGGTGAAGGCTACTCTCAAAAGCATGTTTTCTGGAAAAATGCAGGCAGGGTTCTAGCTTATATCTTGCCTTCTGGTTACTGTCACCTCCCTACCCTCTGCTATTTTCCTCCCACACCTGTTAGTCCACTCGCCACTTCCCCTACAAGTCCCTTCTTAGATCCATGTCTGCACTGACGTTCTTGTTGACTCTGCAGAGAAGGCAACGAAGGGAAACTCAAAGAGAGGGGGCATTATCCTAGCCAGTATTACAACTTCCTGGGACCTAAGAATAACCACACATTGGATGCCTTAAAATAAAGCCAGACACTTAAAGCCTGACATCAGATTGTTAGAGCCATTCTCATTATGCTTGATCTATGACAAATCCTTGCTTGCCTCTTAATTCCTCGTGGTAGCCAGAAGAACTCATCTTGTAGGCCAACCGTGCCAATCTCTGCCTCTGTCTTTCCTCACATGGCCTTCTAACTTATGTGCGCCTTTAATATGTTCTTATAAGAGCAGCTATCATTAGAGGTATGGCCCAACAGAGTCCATCATAATTAATTACATAGGCAAAGACCCTGTTTCTAAGGTCATACTCTGGAATTCTGGGTGTGCGTGGAGAATGCTAGCCAACTCGCTGAAGTTACTGGCCGGGAAATGATTGGGTTTGAGCAGATAGTTTGTTAGAAATTCAGATCAGGCAAGGATGAGACTGAGAGAGATGTTGAACACTAATTTCATATGCTCAGCATCTGTCCTGTGGGTAGAGACGGCAGTGTGAGAGCTGACGCTTTCACGGCTTCAGCTGCATGCCAGACATGGGTTCTGAAATATCCATGCGCTATTACTATTATTTCAACCTAGGAACAGCTGAGCTCAGGGAGCCCAAATGCAAGAGCCATGTTCAGAAGGAAACAGGGTTGTGATTTAGATGGAGGCATTTTCTGGGGCTTCCATGTTCCTGTTCCCTTTCCCAGGCTGTGTGTGTCCAAGAATATCTGACCAGAAGCATGCAGAGTGCCTTCTCCCATAGACGCTGTGAGGCAAGCTAAGTAGGAACTGTTCAACTTTAATTTTCCAAAACTGCGGCCACTGCCAGAAGAGCAAGGGAGTGCCTTCATCTGATGTCAGTTTCTAACTAACGTCAGGATGGAAGATCTCTTTTCATTGCTTGAGTTCTACTGTCCCTGCCTTGTTTTTGTTGTTGCTTTGAAAAATCGTGGGAAAATACAGGGATTTTGAAGTATAATTTGTGAAGTTTTTTTTTAAAAATAAATTTTAGTTAAATTTGTTCTTTGACAACTTTATGCATGTATATAGTATGTGGCACATTCTGGTTACTCTTACGGCGGCGTCCCCACCTCTTCTGCGTCCCTTCCACCCCTGTCCTCCACACCCACTTCCCTACATTCACGTCTTTTGTTTGGCTCCACGACTCACTGAGTTGAACCAGCGCTGCCTATGTGACTGTGGAATTGGAACTGTCCATTGCAGTCTGGTGGGCTCTTTGATAGGTATACAGCTGAAGTCAATAACCTCCCCTACCCAGAATCCAGCGGATCCAGTAGTTCAGCAGGGAGAGGTAGAGCCCATGAGTCTCTCCACATCCATGATGGATTAATGGTAGGCCCAGCAGAGGCAACCCCAGCTGCTGTGGGATCCTGCTTGCCACGGCTGTCAGACCCAGAAGATAGCGTTCTGCAGCTCTTACTCCTGTCTTCAGGCTCACGCAGTTCTTCCAGCCCTTCTTTTGTCATGTTCCCTGAGGCTTAAATTTAAATGTCCCACTTAGGGCTGAGCACACGACTGTCACTTATTCTTAGCACCTACAGCAACCAAGAGGGTCTGCATTTGCTACCAGCCACTGCAACTGAAAGATTCTCTGATCGCAACTGAAAGTAGCACTTGTCTGTGGGTATAAGAATAAATATTTAGAAGGCAAGTTTGTGGCTGTGTCAATTCAGTCACAAAGCAATCGTAAGTTTCCTCGTTTGATCGATGGGAGTTTATAGAGCAGACTCCCCTATAAGTTATTTCACACGTCGGCTAAGCCATCCCCTTTTCTCAGCTGCATCTAGAATGAATAGGTGACACCTGATAAATGCCTGGGCTCACCCACCCTGTTCTCTAGCACTGTTCAATCAGAGTTAACCAGTCATCTGGTTTTTTGGGTTTGGTTTGGTTTGGTTTTCTGCCTCAGGATTAGGGGATTTCCCAGCATACAGGATTTTCAGTTTTAAAACCAGAAGAGATTAACAAATATGAACATATTGTCCATCTTATCTACATCCTCTAGTACTATATACTTCCAGCAACGTCTCTCTCTAACAGAGGTGACCTCTGATAGCCCCAGGAGGTGGGGGCAGAATATCTGCCTGGATTGTCATCCTGTAGCTCGGAGACCCCAGGGGTGTCTTGATCCCGCAGTAGGATGGCGGAGAGGTGAGAGTGAGCTTTGGAGTTGTTGAGAATGGATCCTTTCTCTTCCTTTCAGGGGAAGAAGAGGAGGAGGAGCCTGAGATGCCTGTGGGGCCACGCCCCCGGCCCCTGTCTGAGCTGCACCTTAAGGAAAAGGCAGTGCCCATGCCGGAAGCCAGCGCATTTTTCATCTTCAGCCCAAACAACAGGTGGGTAAGGACGGCGGGGAATGAGAAGTCCGCTTCCTCCTGGATCCAAATGCCTGTAGCCAACCTACAGAAGCCTGGGTGCTCCTAGATCCCCACAGCTTATATGGAGACAGTCTGTTCTGGTTTTAAATTGAGAGGGTCCTGGGTTGTAAATCAGATGGGCTGCAGTTACTTCTCTCCCCAAGTTTGAATTGTGAAGTATTCCTGCTCGGCCAGCGGTTGCCTTTCACACTTCACTGAATCCATTTACCCTAAGATACTTAGGTTAAATAGTACTGGTTAGAAAGACTGAGGGGACAGGCCCCTGAGGCCCGGGCAGTACCTCATCTTTCCTGACACGTCTGTCCTCTTCCTCCCTCCCACACAGGTTCCGCCTGCAGTGCCACCGCATTGTGAACGACACGATCTTCACCAACCTCATCCTCTTCTTCATTCTGCTCAGCAGCATCTCTCTGGCTGCTGAGGACCCCGTCCAGCACACCTCCTTCAGGAACCATGTATGCACTCTATTTATCCTCTGCACCCTGTCCTTCTGAGAGTGGAGCGGGCCCACAGCTTGTGCTGCTGACTCCATTGCTCAGTGAGGAGGCCTGCTATGAACCTCACGATCCGTAGACAGTGACGGTTCCCTTAAGAGATTAGGATTTTGATAGAAAACCCAGCCTCGGAGCTTTCACTAAGCAAGTGAGCATGTGCCCAGATGCATTTGGCTGGTTGATAATAGACAGTGGTCAGGCATCTTGTTGCCTGTGGATGTTCCCCAGGAAACTCAAGTTGCCTATAAGTCAGCCATGTGGCCACTGGTTTCAAGGCCTGCTCCCATTTCCTCTGACCAAGAAAAACCATTGGCGATTAGGTGTCAGTGGTAAGGCTGACATTCTCAGAAAGAGTACTGTGATAATCTTCAATAGAGTAAATCTGTTTGGAGCTTCAAAAGGCTCTGGTGATCAATATTAAATACTAAAATAGGAATCAGTATGCCTCAAAACCCCAAAGCCTTATTAAATCTCAGCCACATAGACATGAAGAAAAGAGCCACTGCTCTGAAGCTGCATCCATAATAAACAAAGTTCTCAGCTCTGGGATCCTGCCGGCCCCAGGCTGTCTTGCTGAGGTCAGCAGGAGTGGCCTCAGCCATGGTCCATTTCCTAAGATGGACTCAAGTATCGATGCTATAAGCTTGTCCTCAGCCTGGGCTGACCTGGAGGACTTCCTTCCTAGGTCCCAAGGCCATGACAGCAGTATAAATGTCCTCCTCTGGCACAGGATGCCACATCCATGTGAGAGCTGAGCATCTGAGTAGCCATGAAAACAACAAACCCATTCTCTGCTCTTTTGCCCAACAACCCATGGAGTATTCTGGGTTTGCAAGTAAATTGGGTTGATGTGAGAAGCATCCAAACAGATGCTGCTTAGACCCTGTTCCTGCTGAGGCCTGCCCTGGAAGCTCCCCGCTCTGGCCTGCAGACATCACACTAGGCCAGAGCCTCCTATGCTAGCCCTGAGTGGGAGCCAGTGTCTCTCCTACTTGTCTCACCTGTCTCCATGTAGAAATGCTCTGGTGGTGTGGGGGGAGGAACACCTTGTTTTGAAGTGCTTTTCCTTTTCTGGTGAACATCCACTGACCTCCCCCCCCTCCGCTTGTGTCTGCCCTCCCTCCCCCATCCTATTTGTTTTTGTTTTGCAGATTCTGTTTTATTTTGACATTGTTTTCACTACCATTTTCACCATTGAAATTGCTCTGAAGGTAACACCCCATCTCCCTCTCTCTTCCTTCCTCTCTCTGCCAGTCCCAGCTCTCTGCTGCTGTCTGTCTTGTTGCTAACACATGCTCCTGTTGGTGTTGGGTGCACTCTCAGAGCCACTAATCCAATTCTGCTTATTTTTCAGATCCTAGGCAATGCAGACTATGTCTTCACTAGTATCTTTACATTAGAAATTATCCTTAAGGTAATGCCCCCTGAGCCACGTGTCTCTGTCTTTCTGTGTCTCTGCTCTGTCTGGCTGACTCTTCTGTTTCCTTCACTCTCTAACTCTTGTGTCCTCACCTCATGCTGTCACTTTGTCCCAGCTCAGATGCCAGAAGAAGGGACCTGACCCACCACACCGCTCCCTTCTGCTCACTAAGCAGCAGTCCTAGGCCTAGGAGAGTCACACACAGGCTGTGTCACCGTGGGTGCTGTCCCATTGCCGGCTGAGCATGGTGGCTGTCAGCAGTGCTCAGTTTGGATGCACCTCCTCCAATCAGCTGGTGGCTGAGCCCTCCTTGAAATTCTCTCTCCCTCCTCCTGCAGAGAGGAAACACCCCACACGCTCTAGAAAGGCAACACCTCTGGAGCATGAAGGAGTCACTTTGGCCCCTCTCTTCGGAGGCTTATCATCAACACCTGTCTCAGAACCAAGGCAATCATAAGGGCTAAGCAGAAGTGGGGGCCTTGTGACAGTAATGGAGGCAGGATTGGGAGCCAGCATCCCAACCAGATTATACAGCCAACGACTAGAGATTATCTCTAAGCCTTTGTAACCTGGAAATCAGCAACTCCCGTGAAAGGTCTCATTACAGGTTGCCGAGTGTATGTCTGCACCTGTAAACTGATGTGTGACCTTGGCGGTCCACCTGGGCTATACGACCTTGGGTAATGTTGGCTTCCCTCTGAGCAATGGGGAGATTTTCACCCTTGCACAGAACAGAAAGATCATTGTCCCTGAACACACAGGTTTTAGTGTAAGCATCGTCCTGGGACACTTGCCTAGGACACCCTCTCCCAAAAAGCTCAGGCCTCTCTTCAGATCATCTTTAGGTAGATACAAGCTGATGTCCAGTCTGAGTGTGTACCAGTACCAGCTACAGACCTTTCTTTTTCCTGACAAAACCCTCATATCATGCCCAGCTTTTTAGTGGGCTTGACATTTCTGTCTCATCCAGATAAAAACTTGAGTTGAGAAGTTTCTGTATGCCTCCCGGGATGTCCTTAGACCTCAGAGGCTCAGGTGTGCTGGACCCTAGCTTCCCTTGCTCGCCAACTGCATGGCTCATATTTTTCTTTCCTGCTCAGAGAGAGTAGAAAGGTGACAGAGTCCCTTTCCATGGTGAGCTGCTTTGCTGTTACACCCTGGACTCAAGGTCACAAGCAGGTACTAGGAGATCTTTCCCAGGACAAGAAAATCTCTGAGGCCCAGTTCTCAGGACCCCATGCCGAGCTTCGCTTGAGGATTTCAATGGTGCTTTCTCCTTAGGATTGCCATGCAATCAGAAATGAAAGTCTCTGCAAGCATTGCCATGGCAAGCCCTTCCCCCTCACCATACTTCTTCCTTCTTCTGCTTCCAGTCTCTCTTATGCTCGCTGTGCTTCTGAATACCCCTCCCAGCATTCCCCCCACTTCCCATGCCTCCCACACCTGGGTTTGTCTGCCCATCTGGGAGGCCCTGTATCATGCCAAGGCACTGGCTGTGAGGGTGCCCAGAGCCTCAGTTGCTGTAAGGGACTGTTGAAGGGTCTGGGGCCATTTGTCTTTAAAAGGTCAGGACAGGTAGTAGCACACTAGTTAGTCTAAATAAGGAACAGAACTGTTCCACGGAAGGAAAGCAGACTCAGGACCAGCTATGGTAATGACAAATGTGAGGAGATGGTTTCTCCCTAGAGATACACCTTGAGAAATGTGGTTGTCTGGGATCGGATGGTAGGAGACAGTTTCCCCTCCTGTTCAAAGAAATTTGGAGTTTGTGTCTCATTCCATTCCTTTCTCAGTAGATGGGTGCTTAGTCCCAGGCCTTTCCTGATAAATAGCTTGAGGCTTCCTGGAAGCAGGGACCAGCTGGGTGACAGTCAGTAGCACAGGGTAGAAGAAAAACAGTTGTATAGGTACCTGGACCTGGCTTTTTCTGGTGCCATGAATGCACATAGTCTTCAAATGAATGTTCTCTCTTCTAGGTATCTACTTGCCCTTTCTCGTAACCATTCTTACTCTGATCTTGCCAGGGCACATGTCCATTGCTCCCACCCAACATTCTCATGCTTTCTGAAGGGCTGGTCTACTTCTGGGGTCGGGGACAAAACAAGTCCAAAGTCAAAGAGACAGAACTGTGTGATGAGCCACTCTGTCCCCCTGTCTAAAACTTTATGGTGAATATGAACTGTAGCAGCCACTTAATTCCACTCTCTGGGGTCCAGGTCCTCACAGAAACATAGGGCAGTGAGCCCTCCAGATTGTAGTCTATGGGAGAGATCTATAGCCATATTACCCCTTTTATGTACTCTCCCCACTTCTAAAAACTGCTGCACAACACAGCTTCCCGAGTCCCCTGCAATCTCCTGCTGCAGGAGATAAATGGAAAGAATTAGGTCGCGAGAGCTATTTTTGCCAATTTCCCCATGTTGGCTTTTGTATTGGTCGTTGGGTGTACCACCCTGGACACGCTCTGATTCCAAAGAGAAAATCTGGACTCCAGATGACCAGGAAACTTCTCTTGGTCTCTCAACCATCAGTTCCAGATTTTTTCTTGGGCAGATGCTTCATGACCCATAGCCTTATCCAGGCTCATCCTGGGTAGCTGGAGACCTTTACTTCCTTCAGCAAAGTGCGACTATACAGAGTACACAGTTTGTTACAAGCACAGGAGGCAACATTAGTCAGATCCTGTAACAATAACTGTCACCTTACATGTTCTTGTTTTGAACATTTTTCAGAGAACGTTCTCTTTGCTTTGCTGTCTGACCCTCACAGAAACACGAAATATCACGCATGCTTTATAGATAAGGACATATTCTTCCTTTGTACGGGGAAGAATATAAATTTCGAACCCAAGTTATAGTGAGAGAACACATCTCTGGGGCTTGCCACGTGCAGAGGCGTGTCCTAAGTGCTTTATGTATAATTGTTCCACTGATGCTCACAATCCATGGGCCAAGTGGTGCTGTTATCTCAATGTGCAGAGGTGGGAAATGAGTCACAGAAAAGTTCATTTTTCACATGAAGCACATGAAAGGTAGTAGTATTGGGATCTGAGTAGAGGTCATCTGCTTCAGAGCCTGTATTGTGTACCTCTGTACCACCTTGCCCCCTCTGGACATAGCTCCTCCTCTAGATATAGTCTAGAAAGCAGACAGTAGCACTGAGCCTATACATTTCACAGAGAGCTTCAGCACCACTGAGACCAAGGCATAAAGAGAGGCTAAGGACGGTTATTGGGTCAACCCAGAGGACTCCAAAGGAAGCTGACCAGTTTGCCTAAGACAGAGATTTTCTAGGGTGTGGGATTCTTTCAGTGGCGGAGCCAATTACATCCTAGAGAAATCAGGATGGTTGGACACCCACCTGGGTATGTCTCATCCTTCCCTTGATGCCTAGTGTCTCAGCTGGCCCTGAGGGTAAACCATGGAAAGGAGGTTAGGAGGTGCCCACATAGAGAAAACATAACCTATGACGAAGCAGCAAAGGCCCTGAGGGCTGGAGCCACGTTGGCCTGGGCCTGAAGGACAGAGGAATGTTAGAGAATGTTAGAGGAGTGTGATGGTGCCAATCTGAAAGGGCTTTGGGTTGAAGAACCTGACACGTGTCCGGAGCTGGGGAAGTTCTTCGGTGGTTGAATGGATGGCTACAGAGTTTCTTGGCACTGCGTCACCTTCAGTCCTTCCTGCTGTCCCTGTGCAGTGCTTGGGCTCTCCCCTGGGGTCGCTGACGCTGTAGGCAGGAAAGCATGGTGTCTGGCTGCTGCCTCTGAAGCCTAGGCAGGTCACTCACTCCTGTTCTCCGCCTCCCTGCAGATGACTGCTTACGGGGCCTTCCTGCACAAGGGCTCTTTCTGCCGAAACTACTTCAACATCCTGGACCTGCTGGTGGTTAGCGTGTCCCTCATCTCCTTTGGCATCCAGTGAGTCCCTCTACCCAAGATGGGGGCAAGCAGCTAGGAATGGGTGTCAAAGAAGTCAGCCAAGTCCTGGGGAGCCTCCCTTCTGGACTCCCTTCTCACCCTGTGACTGTGATTGGAATAGACTGTGTGGTCTGAAGTAGGCCATGATGTTCGTTTTGGTTCCTCCTCCTTTCCCTCCTCCCCTCCCTCCTCTTCCTTCCCTTTCTTCCCCCCCCCCAACCCCTACTTGTGGTGCTTGGGATTGAGCACAAGGCCTAACTTGCTACTCAAGTGCTCTATACCACTAAACAGCTTTTTAGTTGGCATAGGTCACACTAAATTGCCAGAGATAACCTTGAACTTATGACTCTCCTGAATATCTGTGTTTATATGCCTATAAACCACCAAGCCCTATTTAATTTCTTTTGGAGTATATTGCTCACAACAATTTGTTTAAATGTCTAGACTCTTGTCATAGCAGGGACGGGCTATTATAAACATTATAATGAACATTATAAAAAAACAGAGAGCTATGTTACCGTCCTCTCCCGAGGTTTTTCTCACTGTGCTTAAGGCCATAGGCTGCCCGACAGCTGTCCAAACATGCCATTGCTATGACCTACCCTGGCCCAGCTCAGCCTCTTTCCCTAATTTCCACCTCTGTTCTCAGTCAAAGCACACATAGGCACACGCAGAGGAGATGTACAGGAGGAAGGTGGGGAGTACTGATTTTTAGTCTTAGCTGCACAGAGGAACCTGCTGGGTGAGTTATAAAGAATCCACTCCTGGAGGTTTTGATGGGCAGTACAGGTAAGAGCTGTAAAACTCTCTAGCTCAATTCGCTCTAAAGTCAAGTTGCAGACCTTGCTCGGGTTTTTAAAAGAAATTTGACTTTGAGTTTCTGCCTCTTTTTAACAGCTATGCTTATTAATCCCCCACTCTGAATTTTAAAACATTTTCACATATCTATTCTCCCACAGTACACACACACACACACACACACACACCTACCTCTAAGGCAGGCAAGGAACATGTTATTATAAAATTTGGTGTTTAGGACATTAGGTGATTCCTCCAAGGTTATACCAGTGACAGAGAAAGGCTTGCATCCCAAGTGTCTTGGGTCTCCCTTCCCAAGGTTGGTTCATGGTTAGCCTTTGTAGTGAAATGGGGGCCATGCGAGTGAAAGCCTATACTTTGTTTATCAATTATGTTACCCCGAATTCCTCTCTGGGAGCCTAGACATCCAGACTCTCACCTCAGCACTACCACAAGCCACTGTTTCACTTTGACCCAATAATTCCTCTCAGTTGTGTTTTGATTTTTGTTTTGTTTGTCCCCATCCATCTTTTAAATTTTGTCCATTGTGATGCAGTACGAACTGCCTGCCTCCCAGGGATGCTGTGGGAACAGTGATAGATAGGAACGTCCTTTATGTCTTTGGAAATAAAGATCCATGAACCAGAGAAATTGAATTTCTGTACCAGCTTTCTCTTGACATAGGAAGAATAAAAATCAGCACTTGCTTCCACATCAGACCCTTTTTTTGATCCCAAGGCGAGTTCGAGTCCTCTTGTCAAGCTGGGAAAGGTACTCTAATTAGCACTCTGGGTCAGAACACACTGCAAAGGCTGCTCAACGGCTGAACGCGGTTAAAGAGTTCCACTCGGTTGGGACAGACAGAAACCATCTAGCCACCTTGCTGAGGGCTTATGGGAGCACCTGTCATCACTCCTTCACAGAAAGGAGCAATAGGCCGAGGCTCCCAGTTGTTCTGGCATTCCGAGCATGTCCTGAACCATGGTAGAATTTATATACTGTAGCAGGCAAGGACTTGGGCATTGTGTTTGGACATATTTCAGAATCCCTTCCACATACCTGCCACCTCCCACCACGGGCCTAAAGTTCACCATCGTACACTTAGTACGTGGTGTAGTGATGCTTCGGGCAGGCAAGATAGCAAACACGCCATTTTACTTAGACACTCATAATATGTCCTGCACCCCTGCTACCTAATGTCCATAAATCCTCCCTCAATCCCTGAAACAATCCTTTGAGCTAATCACTGCCTCGTCTTCCAGATGAAAAACTATGGCACAGGAAATTAAGTATGTATTCCGAGTGATTCAGCTTGTAGGTAGTAGCAATGGGGATGGAATCCAGGTCTGGCTTGCTTTCACTGTCCTCTTTTGACACTGTAGATATCTCTTAAGTCACATACTGTATTGCTGATGACTTGGCTTTTGTGTTGCATCCCTACCCACTCCAGTGTTGGGGATCAAAAGAATGGCCACAAGCAGCCAGGCAAGCCTTCACCCTGAGCTGTAGCCCCCCTTCTCCGTTTGTGTCTTTCACAAGGAGGCCCTAGGTTCTTAGCGATTAGTAAGAGAAGTTCTCAGTCCTAAGACAGATTCTGCATTTTTTTTTTTTTAGTTTGTCTAAGATGTCTGGACAGCATTGCCACATGTCATTCTCTGCTCTAACACAGTTTTGCCAACTTACCACCCGCCCTGTTTCTCTCCCAGGTCCAGCGCAATCAACGTTGTGAAGATTTTACGAGTGCTGCGAGTCCTCAGGCCCCTCAGGGCCATCAACAGGGCCAAGGGGCTAAAGGTGAACTAAAGAGGTCTGGGTGGGCAGCCAGTAAACATTAGTGGAAGCTGTGTTGAAGGGTGGGCCACAGGACATACGGATAAGTGTCTCCCATGTTAGAGTCAGCCTCTTAACCAAAATGTTTCATAGGGTAAGCCTTAATACCGCAGGTGATGAGTCAATCTCTGAATTACCTGAGTCTTGGTAAGGTGAACATTGAGGCTGGGGTCCCTAATGTTTGCAAAGAATTTGCAAAGAATTTTACTGACTTAACACAGAGACAGAGAGGGGCCAAGATACTAGGAAGTTGTTGGTCCTACCTGGTCAGGATCTAGAGTTTATATAGCATTGACTGGTTTTCCCAACTGGCAATGAGTGACCTGCTGGGCAATTGAATTTCCCTAATCTGTTTCTTACGTGGCTCAACAAACAGATGTCCCAAGGCACACGCAGTACTCTTCCACGTAGCTAACATTCAAATAGGTAGGAGTCACGCAAGGGAGAAGCCATTTTTTAATTAACCATCACACTGTTTAGTCTTCCAATCCCTTGTCAAAGCAATAGACAAATAAATGAATAACAAAAGCAAAACAAACAAACAAAAAAACCCACAAATTTTTCCTTAAAGAGAATAAGATGTAGTATATTTTGGAGCCGAGTATGAGTAGTTATAACCTGGGTGTTCCAAACACCATGGTTTTGTTGTTGTTTAATGGCTTGTTTGTTTATTATTTTAATTGACATGCATCATAACAGGTTTTCTCCAAGCCGAATATTCATACTTCCTTCTGATTATCTTGCCTTCCCTCACTTCTCCCCCACCAGGCCCTGCCCCACTTCTCTGTTATATATCTTTGTCCTCAGTATTTCCTATTCCACTTTCCTATCTCATGTAACACTATCCTCCCAACCCCTGCCTTGAAGCCTCTTTTTTTCCCATTTCTTGTTGTATGGTGAGTACTCACATTTGCTCCTGCCTAAATACACACACTTAATTAAAAGCCAGGATCTGAGTGAGAGAACTTGCAACTATTGTCTTTGTACACCCATCTCGCATAATAGTGTTCTCCAGCTCCATTCATTTTCTTACAAATTTCATTAACTTTTCTTTACCACTGAAAACAATTCCACTGCCTACATGTACCGCATTTTCACTATCTGCTCATCTGCAAAGTCCATGTTTTCCTGTGGTGCTGGTTGTTTTCTTTTGAAAATGTTACCTATGTCTACAGTGCATCTCAGTCCTATCTAGCTCCTAACCCACCACCCCTGCTGGCATCTCCCATCTCCTTCCCAACTTCTTGTCTTCTTCTTAAATAACTCACAAACTAAGTCCGTATGTGCATGGCATGGGGTAGGGGCAGTAATCTGCTGGGGAATTGGCACCCTAACAATAGCCAGCCTCCACCCTTCAAAGAAAAATGGCTCCTCATCTCTCAGAAGCCATCAGCTGTCTTTAGCTCCTCAGCCTAGAGTCAGGGATCAGGAGTCCTTCCTCTTCCATACTGGAATTCTTAACTCTCTTGATAAAACTAGTGGGATTCATAAGGCTTCTTCATATATCCTTAACTTTGTTTAAGCTACTCAGTACCTCTGATTTTCCCAACTTCCATGCTCCCATCTCCATGTAAACCTTTAACGCTCAGTATCCTCCATGATCGCATTCTTTCATATGTGTTCTATTCTCCCGTTTTATTATGTTTTCTTTGGTTGCAAGGGCAGAGTTCCCATGTGGCTTCCTCACGCCCACTTCATTTCCCTGTCCCTTGTCTCCACAGCCCCATCACTGTAACACCTGTCTCCCTTCTCTACTTTCATCTATCCTCCTATAATCTATTTCCTCTTCCTAAGGGCCTTTCCCATCCACTACCCTATTGCTAGTTTCTGGACTTCCACATCTACTTCAGGATGAGTACACAAAATGCAAGTAGTAACAACCAACATATAAGAGAAAAATGCAATTTTTTTTTGTCCTGAGTTGGGGTTACCTCATTTAATATAATAGTTTCTGGATCCATCCGTTTCTCTACAAATTTCATGTTTTTATTTTCTTTACAGTGTACGTCTTTCTTTCACAAAGACGTATCTTAGTTGGGGTTCTGGTGTGGTGGTGAACACCATGACCAAAGGCAACTTGAGGAGGAAAGAGTTTGTTTCAGTTAATTTAGCCCATCATGAAGAGAAGTTGGGGTAGGAACTCAAGGCAGGCACTGAAGCAGAAACCATGGAGAAGTACTGCCTACTGGCTTGTTCTTCGTGGCTTTCTCAGCCTGCTTTTATTCAACTGAGGACTGCCTATTCAAGGATGTCCACCACCCCCACTGGGCTTTGCCCTCCCACATCAATCATCAGTCAAGAAAATATCCCACACACTTGCCTACAGAAACCTGATGGAAACATTTTCTCAATTGAGGTTCCTCTTCCCAGATAACCCTAGCTTGTGTCAAGTTAACAAACTACCCAGAACACTTGGCAGCTTCTTAATTTGATACACAGACATATCACTATTAGGCCATAAAGTTTTCCTTCTTGTTTGTCCCCAAGATGTCATGTTGATATTAATATCATAATGTAAGCCACAGTTTAGCTTTATGAGATATACCCATGGTCTTTAGAAATTTCAGCACTTGAAAGTCCAAAATCTGTTTAAAAAATCCAATGTTTCTTTAAAAGTTCCGCCTTTTAACTGTGGGCTCCTATAAGACTCAAGCTCAATTAGATACCTTCATATTCCAACAGGGAAGAGCCAGGTAACAGTCACAACCAAATAAAAGCAAAACTAGAATTAAGCAGTGTAAAAAGTTCAGTGCTTGATATGTGGACCTCACGCAGGATCTTCTGAGCTCCAAAGGGTCTGGACAGCTTTGCTTCTCCGGCTCACCTCTCAGGCTTAGGCTGGTCATCCCTTGGCACTGCTGTCTCCAGTATGCTGGGGTTCCCACTGCAACACTTTTACCAATGGCCTCTCCAGATTTATCCTCCGGGCCTATAACCCTTCTTCCTAGAGCCAACCCTCCACTGTTCTCCATGACCCCTTCTTGCCTTCAAAACCAGTACCACCGTCAGCAGCCAGCCTGAGAAGTAACATTAGCCATCTTTGGACCGCAGCTTCCGTGCGCCGACCCTGAGAAAATAATCACAGAAGATTCACCTCAGTGATGCTGGTCTCTTTGTAATCCCTGCTAATGTCTCAGCTCCAGATAACCAGCATTGGTTGTCCCACCAAAACAAAGGCTCCACTTTAATGGTGCTTGTTAATCATGGCTGATTCATCAGCTCCATCTGACTGGATCACAGGTTCTTAATTCAAAATATCATGCAAACATCCCTGGTAGTCTTTTCTTTCCTTTGAAGCATCATGAGCCAGGCCTCCATTGCCTGCACCTCTTTCAGCATTCCTGTCATCCAAGCTCCTATAACAGCCCAGGAAAGCTATGAGCACTGAATGGTTTTTCCAGCCCAAAGTTTCAAAGTCCTTCTACAATCATCCTAAAAACAACACGGTCAGGTCTGTCACAGAGAAAGTCCATGAACCTGGTATAAGTTTTTGTCCTAGTTAGGTTCCTGTTGCTTTGATAAACACTATGGCTGTATTTATCAGGGCTCTTTAAAGGAACAGGAGTGGTAGAATTATGTATACAGGATTTATTAGAGTGCCGTATGGACTATGGCCTAAGCAGTCCAACAATAGCTGTCTTTCAATGTGAAGGCTGAGGAACCTGTAACTTTTCAGTCCAGGAGAGTGAACATCTCAGCAGTCTTACTCTTCTGCTGGAGTCCCAGGGAAGTCCTAGAGGGCCGCTGGTTTTCGTTCTACATTGGATCCCAAAGAAGCAGGTTCTATCACCAGGAAAGGAATGCCACAGGAAAAAGATAGATGAGCTTACAAGTGGGGAGAGACACAGAGAAAGAGAGGATGCAGGCAAAAAGTAAAAGTTTCCTTTTCCTCATCCTTTTAAGTAGGCTGCCACCAGAAGATGTGGGCCAGATTTAGAGGAGATATTCCCACCTCAAATGATGCAATCAAGAAAATCCTTCATAGGTATGCCCAGCTACTTGGGTTTTAATTGATTCCAGATATAGTCAAGTTGACAACCCAGATTAGCTATCACAGTGACCAGAAACAACTTGGAGACAAAAAAAAAAAAAAAAAAAAAAAAAAAGGTTTACTCCTGCTTACATAATCGAAGGAAGGCAGGGCAGGAACCAGAAGGCAGGAACCGAAACAGATGCCGTGGATGGTGCTGTTCACTGGCTTGCTTTTCATGGTTGCTTGGCCTACTTTCTTATACAACTCAGGGCTATCTGCCTAGAGTGGCTCTGCCCGCAGTAGTCAGAGCCATTCCATATAAACCATGAATCCCACGTTATAGGCAACCTGATGGAAGTATTTTCTTCGTTGAGGTTCACCTTTCCAGATAAGTCTAGCTTGGGTCAAGTCGGGGAAAACAAAAACAAAACCAAAAACAAACAAACAAACAAAAAACAACAACAAACAGGACAAGATGGTTCATTGATTTGTTTGATTTTAATGGGACACCCAATATTTATTTTATAAAGAGACAGTGAATGCTTTCCAAAATGGGTAAGAAGGCCTTAGATTTCAGATAGCCAACAACAGTGTCACAGGCTAAGGAAGCAAAAGCTTTAGTTTTTTTAACAGCTAGTGTAATATGTTTCCTTACCTACCAGTCTAGAAGACTGAAGATCACAGGCAGGAGGATGGAATTTTGTACAATAGGTCAAACTTTTAAAAAATAGATTTAAATGTTCTCAACTTAAATAAGTTTTTAAGTAGTTATTATGTGATTTAAATAAGTAGTTATTATGTGATTTAATGGGCATGTCTCCAAGTAGAAATATTTTTTTTCAGATAATTCTTTTTAAAATAATTTTTCCTACTATTGAGGCAGTGGCCAACCAGGTAAAGAAGGTTTTACTCCATCAGCAAACACATACTCTTAACATTTTAGCATCTGGGTGAAATCGAATCACCAAGTTTTAAATAGTTTAGTTGATAAAAGGGTAAAATAGAATATCCTTGTTCTCTGGAATTTTTCTTTTTTAATTCTACTCAGGCATGAGTTTTATCTCAGGGTATTGAATTTTGACCTTAAGAATTTTTAATAACCTTTCATTACAGCCAATTTAGTCATACCGTTGTCATCTCTTTTTATAAGTTTTAAGCTTTGCAACCTTTATTGAAAATATTTCAATAATATTTTTATTAATTCTTTGAGAATCTCATGCAGTATATTTTGTTCCTATTCATCCCCACTACTCTTATTCCTCCAAGATTCACCCCATCTCCCTGTCCAGCCAACTTCATGCCCTGTTTGTTTGTTTGCTTGCTTGCTTGCTTGTTTTAACCCACTGAGTCTAATTTGTGCCACCCAAATACTCTTGGGTGTGAGGCCATCCCCTGGATTGTAGTTGATTTACAAAAGTTACACCCTTAAAGAAAATGGACTCTCCTCCCAACAGCTATCAATTGCCAGTAGTTCCTCATGTAGAGGTAGGACTTTGTGCTAAGCCCTCTCCTCCATGCTGGAGTCTTTCTTGCTTGATCTTGTTGAGATCTTGGGCGTATTGTCACAAGTGTTGTGATTTAATATGTGAAACTTCCCTGTTACACCCTTAAAACAGTTGCAGTCATCCTCTGCCCCTCACTCCTACAATCTTTCTGCCCACTCTTCTAGGGTCATCCCTGAGCCTTGGAAGAAGGGTATGTCTTATTGGAACAGGAATAATTAAATGGGGTAGGGGATTTGGGGGGGGTACGGATACATTGGCAGGGTAGGAAAGGGATAACTAACACTCATAGCCTTTTGAGAGACTCATATGGAAACCTACTACTGTGGAAGAGTCCTAAAATATATAATATACGCATATAAAAATAGTTTACATGGAGTTACCCAACAGAGGTAGGAACGGTGCCCTTATTAGACCTCACAGCATAGCAAATAAAGAGTCCAGTACTAGGAATGGATTCAGTGACCAGTGTGGTCCCATAAAACCCCACATATCACAGACTATTGTAATTATTCTTGGCTACCATCCAGAACTTGATGGTAAGACCCTACTGTTGGAGGTACCATATACTGGAGTCATAGAACATAGGGAAATCAAGCTGACCTGAACCTATAAGGAATGACTATCCTGGCAGGATTAGCCCACTGGTGCAAATAGTGGCATTAATGTCACTGGAATAACCAGCCAAAAAAAACCAAAACATCCCTTCACCTTTGTCCTTTGCACAGATAGAAAACACTACTAGTTTATCAGTGTCGATGTGTATAATCTAACACCCCCTGATTATTAGGTAAGTCCTTTTGGAAAACAGCAACAGATGCCAAACTTTCACCTATGGCTAAGAATGCCATCAGGAGGCATCAACGCCCTATGATGGAGATTTCCCTACTTTGCTACAAACCACCTATTTGGTGTTTTCTACCCGTGTACTTGAATATGCCTCAATTTATATGAAAATGTCAAAGAAAACACAAGAAGTTGAAACATAAAACATAAACAGTTCTGGAGATATTTTCTCAACAAACTTAAATTATTGTTAAGGATTTAAGTCTTATTATGATAAGCATTTAGGTATCGTCTCTGCTTAAAAACAATGGCTTGTCTTTTAGGTCATGGCAACTGGAAAGAGAATCAAAGCAGGCATTTTGTCTGTATCTTTTTTATCACCTTTACTTTTGGGTCATCTGCTTACCTTTATAGTAAAGATTTTAATCGTTTAACTAGTATTTTATTTAAAGTATTTCTTCTTTTTTCTTCTTCTTCTGTATTTTCTCCTTCTGTAAACCAGAAGGCACAGTCAGTTATTGCTCCAAGTACAATATCAAGAAAAATTATATTTATGTTGTAAATCTTGATGTCATTGTCTATCTTTAAGTAGGTTTATCAGTTTTCAAAATGACAGGTTGCTTTTTGTTTGTTTGTTTGTTTGTTTGTTTGTTTGTTTAGTTTCATAATTTTAGTGTCCTATTTTATCTAGGCTTGGCTAGATAAGGACCTTGAAATTTCGTTGTTTTTTTCAAGAGTCAGTAACAGTTACAAATAATCTTTAAAATACTCACATTTACATACATACATATAAGTCTTAAAACTAAGTACATGCCAAATATAGTGCTTGATACCTTCTTGAGAGATATATAAATGAAGTGGCCACAGACTTTGTTCAGTTCTTTTTAGGACACAAAGTGACACATAAAGAATATTGCGTAAAAATAATTACCATGAACAGACACAACACAACCATAATGAGCTTTTTAGTAGCAACCAGGTAGAAAATTTATATCTCAAAGATACAGAGCTTCACTTAAACACTGAGAAGGGCCTGGTGAAGGCAAAAGATAGTGAATAATTATGTATTACTTAGGCTAATGGGGGTAAGCCTGTAGAGGAATTTTAATACAGAACATGGATGTTCTGGCAAGATATCACATCCAAAAACCTTCTAGGTCTGTATGATCTGGCTGGCAAGAGATCATATCCAAAGATCTAGGCCTGTGTGATCAGCTGAAATACAAACACACCTTTAATCCAGGAGACAAAGGCAAACAGATCTCTCAGTTCAAGGCTAGCCTGGTATAGAGCAGGTTTCAGGTAAAGAAAAGCTTAGGTCCAGGTGTGGTGGTACACGTCTTTACTCCCAAACAATGAAGGTAAAGTTAGTTTGTAGAAGGAAACACCCGTGTTTGAAAGTGATGTCTAATTGAGTGGCAAAAAAGGTGATGAATCAGAGAAAGATTTGACAGAATAGGATATGCCCACTCTCAGGAGAAGAGAGAAGAAAGGGAAGCTACTTAGGGGCAATTAAGAAAAAGAGGCACACAGTTTTTACAGGGATAGTAATAGAGAGATAGGTCTTACAGATAGAGAAGACCAAATGAGCCAGAGAATGAGAAGGAACCAGAAGATTAGAGCAGATGGTTTGAGTTAGTTTGAGGCCAAGCAGAGAATTCGGAGGCTGGGAGCAAAGTCAGATTGAATAAGTTAAGCTGGGAGAGGAGTTTGAGCCAAAACAGCTGAATTGAACCAGCCAGCCCAGAACTCAGCAAGAACAAGAAAGGCTGCGCTTATTAAGCAATAAGTCACAGAGTCTGAAAACATTCTAGGCCTAGGTTAGATTGTGCGAAGGATAGAAGCTTCTAGGACTAGGTCTAGGTTAGCAGACAGAAGCAGTAAGCCTCCTGAGACAACAATTTTAACAGGTGAATAAAAGTTACTTTTACATAAGCCATATAGTGTTCGTAAGAGATGTTCAAATGAGAAGGGATAGTTTTGTTTATTGAATTTTTCATATGAAATTCTGACACAAATGTGTGAGAGATCATCTGGGCAGTGAGCCTGGGCATTTAGAAAGAGCTTTGCATCAAATCAAAGGGACAGGAAGCTAGATAGGAGAGTGAAAAGTCATAGGAGGAAACCAGAGCAGGAGGTGAGACTTGGCTGGTGGTTGCAAGTATAGAAAAACCATAATGTGCCATTAAGTAAACAAGTTTGATCTTGAAGTGAATATAAAGGTCTCAGGGGTAAGTCAGGAAATATAGGATTTGACTATCAGCTGTTAGGAGAAGGAAAATTTGTCATCCTGGGGAAACTGAAAGTCTGTCTTCCTCAGATTAGAAATTCTGGCCAGGAAAGAAAACCTCAGGCACAGATGTTAACATTTTAGCCACATGCTCTGTGTCCTTGGACTCTGAAGAAGAGTAGACAGCCCAAAGGGGTGTGTTTAAGGGGATCAGGTGAGCATCTCCCATGGTAACACCTATGGTGTCTTAGCATTTTTCCCTCTGGCTGTGATAAAATAAATACTCTGACAGAGGAGATCAAGGCAGGAATTATTTACTTCAGTTCACAGTTCGAGAGCACAGTACAGAAAGGCAGCAAAGTCAACCAGCAGGAGCCTGAAGAAGCTGGTTACATCACAGTAAGAGACTAGAGTGAAGAGCGCTTGCACTCAGCTTGCTTTCTTCTGTTCATGCAGCCCAGGACCCAAGCCCAGGCCATGTTGCTGCCCACATTGCTGTAGGGTTTCCCACCTCAACTAACCTAATCAACAGAACCTCTCACAGGCATGCCCAGAATTGTGCCTGGAAGATGTCTCCTAGGTGGTTCCAGATCCTGTCAAGTTATAACTAACATTAGCCATCTTTCTAGAGAAGAGAAAAAAAATGGTTCTGAGGAATGAGAAGGACAGGATAAGGCCAACAAAGGGCACACCTTCACCAGTACCCCAAGGAGAGGCGTAAGCCCTTGCTGGTCAAAGGAGACCAGAGAAGGGAGTCAAGAAGACTCCATCCCTGAAGAGGCTCTCGGTGCTGTCTCAGACAAGGTGAAGGAGCGGGTAGACGCTGCACTAGGGCACACCAAGTGAGAGATGTAAAGGAACTTCCCATCTGAATCAATCAAATCCTTCTCTCCCACTGACAAGGTCAGTCTTCCTGCCAAATTTCCCCCTTTTAACTTACAGTGTTCCTAAAGGGTAATCACCAGCAGCCGGGAGGTCCATTGAGATCTGGTAGCATGCAGAGTATAGAGAAAGAATATTGAGGAGATTTAAGGGGGGTATCCCAGGAGATTACCAGAATAAAAAGAAAAAGCAGCTCCTAACCCTCACAGGCTATAGTGGGCTGTCCGTTCTTCCAGCCTTCATGATCCACTGAAGCCTTAGTTGTGGTCCATTCATTGTAACTGTAAAATAAGGCCTTCCACAAGGAGCCAAAAAGGACTGACTGGTGCAGAACGTCCAGAATCACACACCCTGTAGACCTTTGGATATCAGTGAAGAGTAGCCCCAGCCAGAGATCTTCAATTGTCCATTGAAGATCAGTCTGGATCAGCCAGACTTCATAAGCTCGAGAGTGAAAAGGGACCAAGGAAAGCAAACAAGGGGGCTCTGTTTAGGCCACCACAATGTTAGGTGGAAACCACAGCCAATATCACAATGCTGAGTTTTCTTTGCCACCAAGACTGCATAAGCAAAGAATTGTATTCATTCTCTATAGGCTGAGAAAGGCCACTAAGGAAGGTGTTGGCTCTCTTTGCCAGGGGCTAGGATTTATGCAGGGATGGTAAAGTTAGTGACTTGTTTCTAGAAGGGCAGTTACAGGGCTGGCTCCAGGGAGTGGTGTTCAGGGCAGTTAAATTTCCCTTGTGTGTTCCTTACCTGGCCCAGCAAACAGATGTCACAAGGCACACTATAGTACTCTTCGATGTAGGTAAGAGTCAAAGGTAGGGTTAGGGCAAGGGAGAAGCCATTTTGAGTTAATGCTGTTTGGTCTTTTCACCTCTCAGGGAGGAGTGTAGAAGGACTTGTATCTCCGTTATCACCCAGAGTCCAAGCAGCTCTTTGCATTCCATGAGTGTCATCCCTGTGGCTCTGGAAGGCTTTCCTGGCCTCGGGAGCCTGGTTTCTACCACCTGGAGCATAGGACCTGCCTGCGCTGGGTTTGAAGGGGCCCAGGGATTGGTTCAAGGCTGCTTAGGTTGAAACCTTCTCCCCTTCCCATTTCCTCTTCGTATTGCAGCACGTGGTTCAGTGTGTGTTCGTTGCCATCCGGACCATCGGGAACATTGTCATTGTCACCACTCTGCTGCAGTTCATGTTCGCCTGCATTGGAGTTCAGCTTTTCAAGGTAACGTCTTTCCTTCTTCCCCTCTCATCAGCGTTCCCAGGGAAGGGAGTCAACAGATCCAAGAGGAGACAGCAGTCTGCGTCGGGTGTACCACAACCTACTTGAGCTTTCCAGACCAAGAAAGTAGAGGGGTGTCGGTTCTGCCTCTCCCAGCAAAAGGCCTCTGATTCTCTGCTGTGTCCCTTCAGTTAGCTGCCCTTCTTTCCAGATGTCCTTCATCCTCTGGTACCTGTGTTTCAGTTCTTGGCTTAAAGTCCATAGCAGTTACTAGCAATGGCGCCATGTCCACACTATACCATCGGGGCTGAGGCCAGGGGCCTGACTAGTTTCTTCTTTCCTGCCTCCATCTCTTTAGTTTTTCTGTTCTCTCTTCTGAAGCACTCTTTCTCTGCCTTCCACCCCCAGTGTATAAATTCCCACTGATTTCCTCCCATAAACTTCCTCCAGGCCCAGCTCCCCTCCCTTCTTCCTCTCAAGACCTTCCTGGAGAGCAGAGCCGTCAGAGGTTGGCGCTCCCTGCCCTTGAATCTGGGTACACTGTCAGCTCTGACTGTGAACCATGCCCCCTGTGTCTGGACTGTGTTCATCACCCCCACTATCCCCAAAGCTTGAACTTAGGCCTGTGCTACAGACATACTCACTGATCATCTTCTGCCGAATCCATCCCTTGAGGAGCGCCTCTGATCCCTTCATTCTTCTCTTCTAGGGAAAGCTCTATACCTGTTCTGATAGTTCCAAACAGACAGAGGCAGAATGCAAGTGAGTATAAGCTAGCAGGCTCCCAGAGCCAGGGCTAGTTAATTCAGGGGAGGCTGGTGGCTTGAGGGGTAAAGACTGTCCTCTGATCCACCCTGTTACCTGACACATGTTTGTATCGCCTGACATGTGACTCTATCCCTTCCTCCACGTTCTATCCACCAACTCTTCTGATGGCTGGAATGGTATGGTTGTATCCCACCCAGCATGCTGGGAATCATTGGTGGTGAAGATCTGGGACACCCCATGATTACCTCTTTCTCTTCCTCTCTCAGGGGTAACTATATCACGTACAAAGACGGAGAGGTTGACCACCCCATTATCCAGCCTCGAAGCTGGGAGAATAGCAAGTTTGACTTTGACAATGTTCTGGCAGCCATGATGGCCCTGTTCACCGTCTCCACCTTTGAGGGGTGGCCAGAGTGAGTATGAACACCAACACTCACAACCCTGACGTTAGAGGGTCGAGACACTGGCTTGTTAACTCCCTGAATTCTTCCCAGAGGTCAGACTTCTATTGTCCCCAGGCAGTGAGATTGTTTCAAGAACTCCTGTGAGATGTGATTCCTGCAGAAACTTAGACTTTCAGCTGGGCATGGAGAAGCACACCTTTAATCCTAGCACCAGGGAGACAAAGGCAGGTAGATCTCCAAGACAGGTGGAGCTCTGTGAGTCTGAGGTCAGCCTAGTCTGGGTAGTGAGCTCCAAGGCATCCAAAACTACACAGTGAGACCCTGTCTCAAAAACAAAAACAAAACAAAACAAAACAAACAAACAAACAAACAAAAAAAGCAGACACTTAAACTATTAGGGCAGAGGGTGCTGGGCGTTTCACTGAGGACCTTGTGTATGTTATACAAGCTCCGTGCCACTCAAGACACCTGACACGTTTTCAAAAACCCAACCAAAAATGGATACATTTTGAACTCTTTTTTCCAAAGCTCCTTGTGGGTCACAAGACTAGGAGTCTCTGAGTACAGAGAGAATGTCTCTGGTGTGAACCTTTGATCATTGCACAGGTGCCGTTTGCCACCCCTCCTCCATGTGTAGCTGACAAGGATGAAGGTAGATGAGAGGTGTCTGTCTGATTAGACTCCCTGCCATTCTCCCCGGAAAAAGCCTCGCCTACACTGACAGTGTCAAATGAGGAAGACGAAAGCTAGGGACCCAGTCCCTCTGCAGATGTGATACTTTCCCCACAGACCAGCTCATGAGCCTTCACACAGCACCGCGGGTAGCATGCAGTCGTTCATGTGGTGCTCTTTGGATCTTGGTTTAAACACCTATGTCTCCATACATGAACGGGATCTGCCGTATATAAGTGATACTCAGAGAATAGCCATATACTAGTTGATTACAAAGGAAGAGGAGGAAATCACCCTGGTCCTATGAAAAACAAGCTTAACTGGTCCCCTAGCCCAGACTGAAATGAGCGACAGACTTATGGATATACATAAGCATGATCTAAACCACTGCGGCTGGTGTGAATTATCCGAGATCATGTTATTTTTATTTTGTCTAAATGAATTTTTTTTTCCCTCGGATTTACTTTGTGTTTGGCCTCACCTCTTCGGAGGATGCCAGTTTACAAAGCTGTTTCAATATTTACCCGATCTTTCCGTATTTGAAATTTATGTCAGTGATGAATGTTGCAGTTCAATAGCTCCTGACAGTTTCAAAACACTGTGCATATATTGTATCAGCTGCCCTGTGAGATAGGAAAGTAGGGAATTATCATTTCCACTTGACAGTTGCGGACTCGGTGCCAAAGAGATTCATTCAGTGGTCTGCTTGGATGGGATTTGAGTCCAGCCCCTCTGGCCCCAGCCTGGACTATTTCCTTTGGTTGCAGGGGTCCCTGGGAGCAGGGGTGCCATCATGTCATGGAGGTGACACTGCCCCTCCAGTTCACTCTGTGAGCCTGTCTCCTCCTGCAGGCTGCTGTACCGCTCCATCGACTCCCACACAGAAGACAAGGGCCCCATCTACAACTACCGTGTGGAGATCTCCATCTTCTTCATCATCTACATCATCATCATCGCCTTCTTCATGATGAACATCTTCGTGGGTTTCGTCATTGTCACCTTCCAGGAGCAGGGGGAACAAGAGTATAAGAACTGTGAGCTGGACAAGAACCAGGTAGCTTTCTGGGAAGGAGAGGGAGGAAGCAGGGCCCATGTAAGGCAGGGCAAAAAGTGGCTTTCAAAGACCCACTCAGAAGGGAGACCAGGGTTTTTGGAAAGACGTGTGTGGAAACCAAGGTCCTCTGTTCTGTTATCCAGCAGAACAGGGTGTTTGCTCCAAATCCCTGCAGCAGAAATAGGGATCCCGCATTTCTCAGCCCTGATAGACAGCAAATCCTTGAAAATCCCAAGTCTTGAAAATGTGTTCAGTCAGAAAATATTTTCGAAGATTCCATTTAGCAGCACCTTGCTTCAGGCAATGTGGGAAAAGAAATGTATGTCGTACCTACAAATTGGTAAATTATACTGTGGCACAGTGTGTTGGCGCCACTGACAAAGGAGAAAGAAACTAGGAGAATGGGTCAGAGAGAGGGCTAGGGTGGGCTAGAGAACAGTTTTAGGAAACCACTTAGATGGCTTCTCAAGCAAAACAGGGTTCTGAGCAGCGGGTATGAGAAGAGAGTCCGAAGTGGGAGTGACACAGTGATACCAAGGACTAGAATCTACTCCATTAGCTTATGAGAAAGGGCTAGCAACTCCCTGGGTGAGTAATGTGCTCTTAGGGGTGGACATCAGTGTGGCACTCGGAAAGTCAGTTCCCTTTGCACTCTCAATGGAACCCATGTGGAAACATGTTCTTAATAAGGCCAGCTCGTGAGGACACAGCCGGTATGCCCAGCTCGATGCGTGCCTGGAAAGCTGGAGCCTTTGTGGGGTTTGATGTCCGCTACTTAGGTTTAGATTCAGTATTTAAGCTACTGTGTAGACTTAGTGTCGAAAGACAGACAAGGAGGAAAGCCAATCGGGAAGTGTAGACGAGGCATGTAGAGAGCCTGACATAGTGTCAGTTAATTGTAGTAAAGATGGAAAAGTAAGGGATGAGATTGGCAAGGCTCAGAGATGAGGCATGATGGCCAAGGGCCAAGCAGGCAGAAATGGCTTTCTGCTTCCTGATTTAGGGATTTGGGTGCTGTGCATAGAGGTGGGCTGACATTTTCTGTATTCCCAAGATTCTAGTTAGAACAAGAATTTCTCTCCGGACCTGTGTCTTCTCATCTTGTAGATGCTAGACAGTAAAGAAAGATTTAAGATAGAAAAACAAATTAGGCAAAAGGCACCTCATGAATGATCTGTGGTGTGGGACATAACCAGTGAGACTAGCTAAAAACTAACCAGTATTTGTCAGGCACCAAGCACTCGCTGAGCGACTCACTAGTCATTACCAGTTGGAGAAAAGGAGCTGAGCTCCTTGCTTGCAATCTAGGGAAGATTCGATGGAAAGGGCCCTTGTCCCTGATAAGGGATATCAGAAAAATCAAAAGCATTTTACCTGCCAAGAACCCCTTCCCAGGCTATGGTTTCACGTACGTCCTACCTTTTATTGTCACACACCCTTCACCTTCCCTACTCTTTCTCCAAGTACCTCAACGTCTTCGTTCCTTTCAGAGACAATGTGTGGAATATGCCCTTAAGGCCCGACCCTTGCGAAGGTATATCCCCAAGAACCAACACCAGTACAAAGTGTGGTACGTGGTCAACTCTACCTACTTCGAGTACCTGATGTTCGTCCTTATCCTGCTCAACACCATCTGCCTGGCCATGCAGGTCAGTCTATGGCGGGGCTAACCTAGGGAAAATGCCGAGGAAGGATGGAGTAGAAGGAGTTGCAGGGCCAGATCAAGTGGCCATCTGCCTGTAGCTGGGAAAGTCAGAGAGACAGAAGAGTAGGGGAAATGGAAGAGTCCCTTCTCAGGGATGAGGTTCCTCTGAAAACTTACAAAAGGATCCCTGGGGCCCTGCATTGATAACAGAGACTAGAGGGGATAAGGAACCAAGAGTCACCATCACAAGGAGTGTGGGAGTAGGTTTAACACCCCACTACAGGGAGGTCAGGGCTTGCGCCAGAAATCCGCAGAAGTCATCATGGAATCATTAGGAACTCAGATCTCTGCCCCCAACCCCAATAGGAGGCAGTAGGAAAGGTAAGAGCTTGTGGCATCTCCAGACCCCACCTGACTGCTACAGGTATGGCGGGCAGCTTTCTGAGGCCGGCTTAAGGAAGATCTCTGTGGAAATGGGGGCATCTACAAAGGTGGGACAAAGGTGATAAAGAGCCGAAGGCCTTCGGCCTTAGGTTCATGGTCTTCCCCTTCCCTCCACTTAGCATTATGGTCAGAGCTGCCTCTTCAAAATCGCCATGAACATACTCAACATGCTTTTCACTGGCCTCTTCACGGTGGAGATGATCCTGAAGCTCATTGCCTTCAAACCCAAGGTAGGCCTCTGAGAAAAAGCTGCTTGGTGGGATGGGGGTGGTTATGTGTCCGCTGGATGGGGGAGGTGAAGGGAAGAACATACAGGTGAAGGGCCGTCCCTTCTCTGAAGAGTGTCCTAAAAGCTACAGTGGCCAAGAAGGGGAACCAGGCCAACTCCTTGAAACATAACCTTAGCCCATAATCTTGTCCAGGACTAGGACTCACAGGAAGTAGATTCCTCCATGAGCTGAGCTATGGTCTCTCTATGAACTTTCTCCTTTCATTTCCCACAACCTGGCAAGCCAAACCTCTTCTGGCCCAGCCCTGCAGATCTAGGTCCCTGACTTACCCCTCTGCCGTTTCATTTGCCGTGCAGAACAAGCGCTTCTGAGAAGTCCAGGCTGAGCCATGTTTGCTCAGGGCCCAGGGCTCCATGCCACAGGCACCCCCTCAAGGACATTGCCATTGCTTGCTTTGTCCTCCATCGCAGGAAGAGCAGTTGCCCGCAGATTTCCTCATGTCAGTTCTTAAAAGCTGATGAGGGTAGTCAGCCTCATCAGCTCCAGTAACACCAGAGCAGGCTAGTGGAAGTAATGCCCGCTGTTCTTGGCCTTCATAGACAGGCCAGAATCCCTGGCATCCACTGGCCTGGGACTGAGGGCTACTTCAGAGGGCAGCTAAACCAGCAATGCAGTAGGCAGTGTGGCTGCCTTAACACTTCCTGGAGAATGGTGAAAGGGACGCTGGGGAATCACACTTAGAGGCTTGAAACATTAACCCATTTTCCAAGCCTCCCATCCCCTCCCCTCACCAGCTTTAATGGATGCAACACAGAACAGCCAGAGGCAAAATGACAAGTCTCCAACTATGTCACGTTTAGATTTTTGACTTGTCCCTGCATTAACTTGTTGTGGGGTTCCTCCTTGGCTGCTAGTATCCCTGCTGTAGGGAAGAAGGGATTGACTTACCCAGAATCGACTGCCCAAGTATTAAGAGAGCGGGCTGGTGTGTTCTCTGTCAAATGTAGCTGTTCACAAGCATGCTTCCATGGCATGCTTTTCAGAAAGAGTGGAGACAACACTTGAGTCACTCAAAGAGGGCATAAGAAATTCGTAAACTGCATCGTCCTTTCAACCACAGGACACCTAGGGATCTTGAATACTCTTCACAGACTCCTAATAAACCTCATTTGGTGCGATGATAATAATGGCATTTCCATGCGTTCAAGAAGGAAGTATGCTCTCTATAATGTTTCTTTCCAAGTTCAGACCCATTAGGGGGTAAATTGTGTCCCAGCCTGGAGAAGACCACCGAATTCTTGTGGCTACCTTCTGCAGGCCCCACAAGCATTGCTACCCACATGTCACCCTATTCCAGGTTCCCTGCCTGAGAATAGAGAAGTGTCACACCTAGCATCCTGAGCCAGGCCAGGAGAGCAGGATTGCGGGGCTTCAGTCTCACTTTTCACCTCTCAGGAAGTTGTCATCACTTTTACTATATTTAGTCTTCAGTCTCCCCACACTGGACTCCCATATGTTCCTTGTGTCTGAGGCGATCTCCAGAGCCTGCAGTGGACTTCCTGAACTATGTCTCACTAGCATAAGCATAAGCCCAAGCCACCTGCTCTGGGCAGCCCAGTGAGATTGACACCTTCAGGCACATCTTCGGGGACCTTGGCCTGAAACACACATTTGCTAATATCCAACAGATGGAGGGGCAAACCAGTTCATAAGACATAACCAATTGTGTTTTCTATTTTCTTCGATATCTAATTTTTCTGGCATGAGGAGACAGGATAAAATATGAGAGTCCCCCCCTCCCCCGCCCGGGTACAGAAGAGTGCCATCTCACACAGCCAGAGAATGACAAGGGGATCTCTTCCTGGAATTCCTCAAAGGAGACCCCAACAACAAAAGAGTGAAGGCTATTAGCGTGGGTGACCAGAGACAATTGACTGCTTTATTGAGAAGGAGATGATTTTCTGGAGGTTTCACCCTCCCCCAGTAGCACCACTCTGGGGACCAAGCTTTTAACACACGGTCCTTTGATGGACACTTAACATCCGATTGGCATTACCCGTGGCCAGTAATATAGCATCTGGGGATGTCCCTGATTAGATTGTCCCTGCCATATCCTGCTCATATCTGATTGGCTGATAGGTTGATCTATCAGTTTGGCTGTGCTTCTTGCTTCTATTTTTCTCTACAACTGATTGAAGCTGGCGGTCTTTTCTTCGTTCACATCTGTTTTCCTCACTACTCTGTGTAAAATGAGTTTACTCAAGAAAATCTCTGCCCTGAATCCGACTGCTCAACCCCATAAATCCATGCTTTGTTCACACACACACACACACACAAAAAAAAAAAAATCATAAAACTGTGAGATGTTAATATAAGTAAACGAGTTTGAAGACCTTCTGCCTCCAAAGACAACCTGGATAATGCAGAGGTGAACTAAGGAAAAGGAGAGGTGACTTAAACGACCCACAGGATGCTGAAGGAGTTCTGTTGTAGGGAAAACAGGCTAAAGAAAGCTTGATCCTTGATCCTGCATGAGTGTGCAGGTACAAGTTGGGGAAAAGGTTTGGTTGGGATGGTTAAGGTGCGATTAAATGGTTGTTTAGTTAGATTATATTCCTATCGTGACCAGAGGTATATCAATAATTGCAGAAAAACTAAGATAACTCTTACGGTAAACACTGAAAAAATGCCCAGTGTCTAAAAACAAATATAACAAATAGAAAATTTAACCTTTATAGCAATAATTAAACAAAAACAATAACATGAGAGATGTGGTGCAGTTACAATTCCAAAGGGACCCTACCCCCGGCAAGAAAATCAGAAGAGCGGGAGCCACACAGCAGGTCAGGGGGCTTGTTAGGATGAGCCTTAACGTTCAAGGTTTCTGCCCATGTTGGCAGCTCTGACCTGACTGGAGGGCAGCACAGGGCCTGGTGGAGCATGGTGTAGCCACAAGACATTCCACTCTTAGCAAAAGGACTGAGGGGGGGGGGGGGGGGTAATGTCGTCACTAAATGCAACAAAACCACAATTTGAGTTGATGAACCCAGGGCTGCACACTGTCCCCAGAACAATAGGTCTAAGATGCCAGGGGTATGCATGATGGAAGGCTTTTAACCTCTCTTCTTCCATGATGTTCTAAGTAGGACTGCTATTCCTGAGACTCACTATACTCTCCATGGCTAGAGGCATCCGTGTGAGGGCTGTAGTCTTCTGGGAAGCCTTTGGGGCACTGAGTAGGAGACTTGGGGACCAGTGTGTTGGTTATTTAGTAAGGAGTAGCCTCGTGGAGGACAAGCTGCCTGCCAGAGCCAGCTGGAAACACGGCACTAGAGTGTGGTGTCAGCATCGCGCTGATATCATCTGACGGTGAATCAGCTGTGAGGATGAAGACAGGGAATGAAAGATGGCTCAGAGTTTTCCAGTGTGCCCCTCAGGGATTGGACTGGTGCAACGATTCATTGAAATTGAGGAGAGCAGGGAAAGGCCAGCCTGAAGGGGATCTGGAGTTGTATTGGGTTTTTAAAAAGCTATTAAAATCGGGAACAGGCAGTCTGGACCGGAGACCTATTTTAGGAGTGAGTACTACGTACAGCCCTCCTAAGTGGAAGCTCCAAGAGAGCCGCCCTGGAGTCTCCTCATCCCAGAGAAGGTGTGGGTGGTGAGCTAACAGGTGGGACACTGGAGAGAAGAGAAGGAAGTGGGTGGAGACGATGTGGAGGCTAAGCGCTGGCCAAAACAAGAGATCAGAAAGAAGCACCGTGTCTCAGGCTGAAACGCTCTGTGGGTAAAGCCAGCTACAGAGAAGAAGGGGCAGGTGATCCGAGAGCCCCGACCCTACTTGAGGAGACCCTAGCTGTGCAAGCCCACACACTAGTCCCCCTCTGGGAGCAGTACCGAGAACTGTCTTTCTTCATAGAAAGACAGTTGACCTAGAAAGTTCAATTTAAACAACTTCAGGAGTAACTAAAAATATTTTCTTTTAAAGCTTGCACAGAAACTTAACCATTCTTTTTTAGGCTAATGGTCTTGAATCCCTTCTAGGCCTACAAGCCCCCATTTCATGATAAATATTCTGTAATGCCTTTTTAATTCCCAGACATTCAACATAAAATGTCAAAACTACAAGATCTCTTAGCCATAATGTCTAATAATCTCTTAGCCATAAAAGAAAGAGGTTGTGTATAGTTAAGAGATGCCTTCCCGACAGAAGTTGAAAACCTTAGATAAAAACTCAAGTTGCAACGGGCCAGTTTCATTTGTGCGTGGTACCCGGGAGTCCTGTGGCTGCAACACACTTAAGGCACAGCTGCCTTGTCCCCGCCCACTAAATCTGGAAAGCTGGCTTTGCCTCTGGAACCCTCTGTGCAACTCTGCTTTGGGTTCACAGTGCCCTCTGGAGGCCAATGCGTGTAACAGCGAGCAAGGTGGAACTTCTACAGCCTCTTAACTGAATTCAGTTGAAGTCTGCTCACCTGGGCTACTAAGAGTCCTTTGCTGCCAGTGGAACCCAGGGGCACACAGACTCGCCACACACGCTACTTAAAGGAATAGAAACAGAAAAGTGGAGGAAGGAAGGCACTAGGTATGACATGTCACAACCCCTTCCACGCCTCCTGGCCTCATTAGGGGAACGCAGGGGCCTGTGGGTGTACAGCCAGCCCCTGCTTGCTGTTTAGCAGCTGATTGGTAAGCAGGCTTTCCCCTGATTATTGTTTATTTGTCGTGTGCCCACGGACACCTGATGTGCACAGTGCCCAGCAGACGGGCACAAATGGGCTCATCAGGAGGGGCCTCCTCGCCACAGCTCCTGTACCCAGAGATTTGCATATTGTTGTAACATTGTGACAGGTTTCTTTCCGGCATGGTGCTTTTACCATGAATGATAAAAAAAAAAATAATTACATGACTTACATAAAGCCTTAGTGTGGGAAGGGAGGTATTAGCTATTACATTTAATTACTTAATGTGGAAATGTATTCACACTGTGTAAAAGCCCAGTGGGAAAGTACACTGTGGCTGCCTGTCTCTCATCCTGCCACTGGAAAAGAAACTGAATGCAAGAGAAGAGGGATTCCCAAGCCTATAGAGTGCTGAGGCATGAATTCAACCCACGCAAAGCAGTGGTCCTGGCTGTGTGGCCGCCGAGGACCAGCTCCTCTTGGGCAAGAAGAGCCTTCCGTGAAACAGGAGCCACCAGGAACCAAGGCAGTAATGGCAGCAACAATGAGCTTCACGCACTTCCTCAGAGCCAGACCTCCCATTACTCCCCATGCATGACACCAAGCAAACTTCACATGCCGGCAAAGGCACGCCCACTTATTATCCCCATGTCCCACGTAAGTAAGCCAAGGCACAGAGAGGTCAGACAGCTTGCTCTCAAGACTCGTCTCTGAAAGTGAAAGCAGCCCATCCCACTGTGCTGTTTGTCTTATTACCAAGATGGTTGCAGGTGGTTGAATCTAATGACCTCCATTGAATCGTGCCTTTGAAGTCAGGCCCCGGGACCAGAGGGGTGATAGGATGGGCCGGGAAAAGATGATGCCAAGCAGGGCAGAGGGGTCTTGTCTGGGTTTTGATGGCTTCCCCAGAGCCTGTGCCATCGCACTGTTTAGAGAGCTTGGCAGGACCAAGCTCTTTCCCCCTCGGGAAGGGCAGCCCGCTAGTGCTTGTTGGACCCACTCCGATTGCTGCCGGATCCTCTCATTCCTAGGCTGGAGGGCAGGGTGTGCTTGAACCTGAAGTTCTAAGGGATACAGCCTTCAGCGCCCTAATCTGAGAGGAGTCTTTTGCATAAACCTGTTTATTTATTCTAGCATGAGTAGGGAGAATCAGCAGTGTGATCCTCCAGCCTACTCTCGTGCAACTAGGGCAGAAATAGCTCCTGAGTCCCACCCCCCAAAGGAACTTAGCCCATAGTCCCCAGTTCCATCTGTTCCAGTGGGTTAGCTTCAGTTCCGTGGACTCCAGCCTTTAACGGTTTTGGTTCGTGGTAGCCCTCATCATGTGTGATGAGATAAATGAATTAATGCCTTCAATTTCTTCCAATGCAACTCCAGATCAGGTGTCTATGAAAAGCACACATTCCCAGGCCTATGTATTCCTCCAGCCATCCTGGGGGTACCCCATCACCATCCTAGGAAGGGCTTCTTTAGGGCAAGGGCCCAGCCCTGGCCTGCTCTTGCCAACTGTCCTGCAGTAACCAGCTTTCTGTGTGGGAAGCTGTCCAGAGCTTCTGAATTAGCACACCACAGGATGAGCCTGATGGGAAGGCAGAAATCCTCACTGCCTCGCAGACTGTAGGCCATGAGCAGCTGTGCGCTCTGTTATGCCTTCTCCATTAGGCGCCACTAATCTCCATGATTAGTTATATCTAAGTGGCACCCTAATGTAATACGATTTATATTATCTCTGCTTGGTGTCAGTTAACCATTGATTCCGTGATATTCCGTAAGATCAGCCCTTCACAGACCCAATGAGGCTTTGCCACAGCCACTGCTGTTTCTGTCTGGATTCAGCATCTCTCCTTTATTATCTTTTTCTTTCTTCCTCTCTCTCTTTTCCTCCTTTCTTTCTTTTTTTCTTTCTTTTTCATCATTCCCCTCTTCTCAGTATTCCTATTTCCTACCATTTGTGTGTTTTATGTCTCCTCAATTCTGCACTGTCTCCCCTTTCCCACCTACTTTAAGTGGCCTTTTTCACTAACACCATCTCCATCTCTTGCTTTTCACATAATTTCGGTGACTGCTGAATGTTTTTGTCATCTCCATTCTATGGCATCGAGTCTTCCCTCACCTGTGTTTTTGTTTGTCTTTTATGGTTTTTCTTTTTTTTAACTTTTTGTCTCTCTGTGTCAGCAGTCTCACATCTAGTCTCAGCTCAGATCTCCCATAGCTTCTCCTATGCACTGTGGCCTGGGAAGGAACAGCCCTGGACCAGTGCCTCTGAATAGACTGAAAGTGTATCACCTTCCATATCAGGTACCAGGAAGGTCCTGGCTTCCTCTTTGTTTCTTTGCTTGGCTTTGCCAAACCCATATAAGGTAGATGATGAAGGTAGACAAGAAGGAACATAGAATGGAAAAAAAAAAATAATAGCAATTAATAGCAAGGACATACTTTTTACCTTAAAATACCTGTGAATGAGTAACATAACTCTGGTGTACCAATGAAAATACATACAGAGTTGGTTTTTTTTTTTTTTTTTTTTTTTTTTTTTTTTTTTTTTT
>NW_026588368.1:3546012-3572942 GCF_907164565.1 Psammomys obesus | reverse complement strand
TTTTTTTTTTTTTTTTTTTTTTTTTTTTTTTTTTTTTTTGTGGCTTCCTATGATCTGTTGTGAGGTTTGTGCTCCTTTGACAGAGGAGGCTTCCGGTCTGGGCAGAGGAGAAACAGAACACAGAATTCTATATTGGAGGAGGTGTACCCTAATCTCTCCCACAGTGATCTTACTCTCTGTATCAGAGATGGAAGCCATCCCACCTGGCAGCCCAGCACTGTTCTCCACAAGCCTTCAAGCCCAGGGAAGACCACGTCTACCCTGACTTAACAGTTGCTTTCTAAGAAGTTGGCAGTAAACTATCTATATGAACTTGAGTCTAATAAAATCAAGCCATGACAGCCTGCACTCTGTCACAATGTTGACAGTGCCTGCCTGACTGACTGAACCAAGAGCATCTCAAGACTAGTGACCAGATGGTGAGCAGAAAGGGCCTTGGCAAGCCCAAGAATCTTCGGCTTCTTCACTCCCAGTCTGCATATTTTGCTTCTAGATGCCTGGTTCTGATTTTCCCTTTGCTCAGCCCCACATGGGCACTCACCTGGGCCTGTGAGTGCTACTTTGCAGTGAGGCAGGCAGGTTATATCTAGCTAATGTTGACCATAGCTAATACGAATTTAGAGTTCCCCCAGCTTACGTGCAGGTCTAAGTCCCCTGTGTGTGTGGTATCTTGTAAACCTCAGCTTAACACTCTGGTCAGCCCCAGTCTCTACATAGGAAAACAGGTGCAGAGAGTGTAAGTGATTTGCCCACTCTTGATGCTATTGTTTGGATCTTGACTCTATTGAGGTGCAATTGAATGTTTCAAAGTAGGGCCCTAGGGGGAGGAAGTTAGGTCCTTGGAGGAGTGTCTTTGAAGTGTTTTCCTTTGCTTTGCCACCATGAGATGGTCAGACCTCTTCTCCCACTGTGCGCTGTCTCACCAGAGACCCACAGCAGCAGAAACAATGCCGTGAACTAAAACCAACTTTCTCTCTCACTGATTCCCACATGTACATTGTCATGGTGATAGGACACTGACAGAGAGTTGCCCGGTTAGCAAGTGGCAGGATAGGATTGAAACCCACTGTCTCCAGAGGTCACACTGTCAGGACCATTGCCTCTGTCAACACAGCAGGACGCCCATGACATCCCTGAATGAAGGCAGAGCTGATCCGAAAGAGAAGAAAATACAAAATCCCTGTGCATGTGAAATAGATAGCATGGAGCTTTTGTAGTCATTTTTCCTTCCCAAAAATTCTTTTCTGAAGCAGACGTTAATTGGCTGTCCATTACTTCGCCTAGTGAGAAGAGGTTAAACACCGATGATCAGGCTCTGGCAGTGGGAGCCATGCCCAACCTTCCCTGGCTAGGCCAGAGGGGAGGCCCCTAGTCTAATCTCATCACAAGATGCTGGCAATTCGAAAGGGGAGTCCACTCTGCATGTGGGATGTTTCAGGTGGCAAGAGAAAGCTTCTAGCCATACACGCACCATCTTTTCTGCAAGCACCACCTTCCCTGGCTCTGAGGGGTTGGGCAGTCAGAGGTTTGGTTTGCCACTTCTAAGACATCCAGCACAATAGTCTCTATGTTCCCACTATAGGGAACGCACTCACCATTGAAAAGATTGGTGGCTACCATAAGCTGGTCCTAGTCAAACTGACTTTATAAGAGAAGTTTGAGTCCACCACCTTCCTCTCTGTTTTACTCCCAAGCCCCATTGCTCATGGAAAAAAAAAAATAGGTATGCATGCATATAAAAGAAAAGACCTGACTCACACCAGAGCTTATAGAAGAAATATTCTTCCAGGCTCCTCATATAAGGACTTGGCCAGGTGTCTCCCTTGGACAACCTATTTATTACCAAATTGGTGGGTGTAGGCTTTGCTTCTGGTATGGGGCAAGTAGGAGGTGATGGTTCTTGAAATAGTGGGAAGAATGAAAAAAGGGGAGGGGAGGAATAGAGATTTGGAAGCTGGATCTGAAGTCATCCTCAAGGTCCAGAACTAATGGGCCAAGGGGAAGAGGGATGGGAATGTGGGTCAATGGGTCAGGGTGAAAGCTGCCTCTTAAAGGGACTGTCCACCCTAGGAGTTGCTCTGACCCCTCTGCATTCCAGATGTGCATGTGTCTGCCAGGACTTGGTCCACCGGAGCCTTTGGCAACAAGGGAAGTAGTTGGTTTCTGTACCCAGTGGTTTCCACGAGGTAATATGCCAGAGGGCAAAGTCTATCAAAAGCCCCAGCGACACAGTCTGGAACAGGAGTCGTGATTAATCCCAAACAGGCCTAGCCAGTCCAGTGGTGCAGCTATGGCCAGGGCCAGGGGAGGGTGACGGCTGAGGATCATTTCTTTCTCTTGCACCTAAAAAAAATAAGTCCAAGAGAAATGGCAAGCAGAGATGCACAGCTGGAGGTTGACAGAGTCCCTTTAAATCTCAGCCCCTTCCCCTGGTACTTGCTAGCAGACTAACGGTGTGTAGCTGCTTTTCGCCATGTAGCCTGCTTTTTGCTTTCTTCCTTCTCTCTCCTCCCTCAGAGGTGTTGCGGACCACCGCCCATTTACTGATTTGTTTCAGGTCTTCGGTGGATGGAGATCCCGACTCTCCCCTTCCTTGTGTGAATTCTGAGACCCCCGCCCTTCTTTTCCTCCTGATCCATGTTGCGTACCCCACTAACGTTTGCTCGCCACATTTTCTAGGTTGGTGCTGAACATCCTGCGGTCTCACGTTTAGTCCTGTTTCCCTCCCTTCTCTTCTTTGACCTCTCTTCGATTTTCCTTCCGAACTAGCTCTACTCCTGAACAAACAGCTCACATTTATAGATAGTCCCCAGCGTTTTCCAAGATCCCGTTTCTAAAGCACACACATATGTAGGGTACATTTGGGAGATTCACTCCTACTCACCCCCCTTTCTACCCTGAGTGGTATATAAAAACTGTTTTGTTTTGTTTGTTTGTTTCTGCTTAGAGCATGAGATGTAACTGGAAGAGCAAAGTCCCTGACTTCTCTCAATACCCAGGGCATTGCTCCAGGGAACCAGCAATAGAACCCCTGCCCAGGCTGACCCTAGCCTGACCTGTAACCTGAACAGCCTCGGCCCCAGTCTGGCTGCCCCAAGCCTCCTGGGACAACGTTGATTTTCTTTGGGCAGAAATGCCTGGGAACTTACAGTCCTCTTCCCTTGTGGCCTGACCTCCTCTTCTAAGAATAATAGCCCTAGGGCAGCCTGTCATGTCGTTTACTCTAGAAGGAGATGGCTGGGAAGCCAGGCTACTTAGGGAGCTGGACAGAGCCAGGAGGATGGTACAGCATAAGCTTGGCTCCTGTGCATAAAAAGTGCAAAAGAGGGCTGGCAGCCTTTGAGAAAGCAAAGAGCCAAGGAGCTCCTTGAGCCCTCTCCCAGCAACCAAAGCCTCTTGCCAAACTCCAGACACCGGTGAGAGCGATCCCTGGAAAACAAAAGGAGCAAATGTCATCGTTAAAGAAGACAGCTCTCCTTCCACCAAGGGCTGTGTGACTGTACTTACTGCTCTTGGGGGGTTCCCAGGCTGTGGCTCTGTGCTCTGAGACATGGCCCTTTAAGTTGCCTCACCTCTCAGGACCTGAGAATGCCACCTGCTCTGTGTAAGGCAGCTGCCTACCCAGCAGTTCCCAGCCCTCGGGGCATTCTGGACATCTGGCCACAGAGTTGTCCACGTACTTCAAAAGTACTTCGGGAGGTCATCTGTTGATTCTCATCCCTTTCCTCTTCTGAGTAAGTGGAAAGTTGATGAAACCCAGGCAACAGTAGTAAAGTTGGGACCCTGGTCTTTCCCTCTCTTCTCCAAGCCTCTGCTGCTTTTATCCCCTTTCTAAGAAGGCAGTAGTCCTGCCCACCAACCATTCCCACCTCCCCAAACCTGTGCCCAGGGAAGTCGATGAGAACTCCCCTCACTTCAGCAGCATTTTCATCTTCCTGAGACTTTTTATATCAAGGAGCCTTGCACGGTACTTAAGAGACAGCACTGAGGGTACTGTCTGGAGAGGCTTCCGAGACCCAGAGACACTTCTATCCTGTTAGGAAAGCCTTTGCAAGGCAGGCTTGCCCTGAGATGTATAGCCACATCCCATACAGGAAAGAGGCTAACCCTGATTCCACCTACGCAGAGTCCAGCCTACTGCAGACACTGCTTGAGTGGTTCGGTCTTTTGGTTTTCTCTGAGCTTTGATTCCAGTCCAATCAACTAAAAGGCACCAGCCACTGACTTCTCTCCCTCCTGATAGGTCCTTCTAATAGAGAAAACTGAGGGTATAGGTCATATAGTATATGCTTATATATAATGTACCATATACTATAGACTATACCATGCCATACCATACCATACCATAGGAGATGACACATAAAAAGTAGAGTCCAGCCACGCCCTATGCCACTGTGTCTTATTCATACTCCCTAGACCCTTGGCTACTTCTCTCCTGAGGAAGTAGAAGGGTCCTCTGTGGAGGAGGCGGAGAAGATGTGGACCATGTAAACCATGAAAGGGAGGTCAGGAAGGCTGACCTGAATACCCCCTGTTACTCCTAACCCAACCCAGGCTCCAGGCTCCTGGCCAGACGCTGACGTTTGGAACTCCCAACCACACTCAAGTGCCAGGACAGTGATTCTAATGGTGATGTTGCTCTGTTCTTGTCTGTCTAATATTCCTTTTTAATCCCCATCCTGCCTGCCCCTCCCTCATGTAGGGTTACTTTAGTGATCCCTGGAATGTTTTTGACTTCCTCATCGTGATTGGGAGCATAATTGATGTCATTCTCAGTGAAACTAATGTGAGTATCACTCTGCCCTCCCCGAGGACCCTAGTCCTTCCACCACTTCCGCCTCCTCCACTTTCTCTTTCTCTCTCACTCACTCTTCGTTTACCTCTTTTTATTTTTATTTTTATTTTTAATTTCTGATTTTTTTTTTTTTTTACCCACCTCCAGTCATGCTTTTTATTGAACCTGCCGTCGTCTTGTGGGGGAAAAAAAGCAGAAATCTGTTCTCCTTTTTTTCCCACTTGTCCTGGCTACGCTGGGCCCAAGGGCGCAGAGCTGAGCGGAGGGAACAGGCTGCACATTGGTCGGGCCAGCACTGGCTGCCTTCCTTCCGGGTGGCTGTCTGTCGCCCACCCACCTCGGAACTAACCTAGCTTTTGTCAGGCCTCTCCATCCTGCGAAAACCAGGTTGCTCAGGTTTGAGCCGCCACAACTGTAGAGCGGTAAGAGTATCTAATATACCCACGTAACCTCTTTCTTTTCTCATTTTTTTTCTCTTCTCTCCTTTCTTTCATGCCTCTTTTTTTTTTTTCATTTTTCCCTCCTCCCTTTGTTTTGTTTTCTCCTCTTTTGTTGGTTTGTCCCCTTCTCTCTTTCCTGGCTTTTCCGCCCCATGCAGCACTATTTCTGTGATGCATGGAATACATTTGACGCCTTGATTGTTGTGGGTAGCATTGTTGATATAGCAATCACCGAGGTACACGTAAGTACATGGCGTCTGTGACCCAGCTCACCCCGCCTGCTCTAACATCCGTTTGTTTCTCCCCGCTTTATTTTTGTCTTTCATTTTTTTTACTTCCTGTGCCCCACCTCCTTATTCTTTGTTTTTTTTTTTTTTTTTTTTTTTTTTTTTTTTTTTTTTTTTTTTTTTATCTGTTTAAATTGGTTCAAATGTTGTTTGGTTTTTTTTTGTTGTTGTTGTTTTGTTTTTTTCCTTGTTGCTTTGTTTGGAGATTTCTTTTTAAATTTTTTTTTTTTTTTATCTTTGGAACGCACTAAGACTTCCTTTTAAGTGTTGGTTGCTGCTGCATCTTTTTTCTCTCTCCCTTTATAATCAGCCTGGCATGACTCACACTGTATAGGAGGGTGCAGCTATGTGAATTATGGAGTGAGAAAATGAAGGGTTCGTTACAAGTTCTGGAAAACCACTGGAGTTGGGACCCAAACCTTTTCTAACCTAAAACTTCATCCCCAGACACCGCCTCTTCCCCTGTTGGTTTTCTATCCCTATTACATCCTAAATCGGTGTGCTCTCAAAACAACACCCAGAGTTGAGGCTAGGAATTTGCCTGCGTTGTCAGCCATGGCCTCCTCTCTCCCAAGAACTACCTGATTGTCTTCACATTGAATAGACTGTGTCTGCTTTGTCTAAACATCAGTAGCCCATGCTGGACACTTTGAGAGAGAAATGTACTGGACATATTTGGGATCTGTTTGTCCTCCCTTCTCTAGAAACAGTGAAGAGCCTGGTAGCCAGGTGATTTGCTGAGAGCCTTGTTGGGTGGGTTCTGTCTTCCCATGCCACAGAAACAGGATCCACGTAAGAGCCTCATACCCATGTGAACTCACCACAGAGAGTGGACTGTGCACCCACCTGCTCTCCCCTTGCCCTTCATAACCTGCCCCTGGCTCACAGGCCTCAGGCAGGGCCCACAGCCACAGCCATGTCACCCTCTCCTCCCCAGAGCTGCCTCCTTCTATACAGTTCTTGCACATGTCTTCTTGTTACTGGCATGTTTAAGTATCCTCTCTTTATCTATAAGCAAGTCCTCTTGCAGTTAGTCCTTAACATTTATTGTTTAGTTTTTGTCATTATTTCTCCATGAGAGACTTGAAAATGTTTGCATAAACCTTTGATGGACAGAACCACTGAATAAGAACACAGAGGACCCAATTCTGGGATTTGATCTTAGACATTTGGGATCCCCTTTCTGCCCTCCACACATCCCACCCACTCCACGCAGCCTGGCTCGTTCCTAAGACTTTGAACTGACATGTTCTCTCGCTGATTTGATTCTCCTCTGTGTAGCCACGGACTTAGGAAGGAGGATTTTACATTCTCCATACATCCATTCCTTTGACCCCTCGCCTATTGCATATTCCCTTGCTTATCCTACAGCTCCAGCCTCAACTGCCCCTCTGTCTCTGAGACCTTAAGCGTGTCTTCGTGTCAGTGTGGGGGGGGGTGCGTGGGTGGGTGCGTGCACCCATACACATGCATAGAAACCCTTAGGCTTGACTCCTTCCAGTTAGTTATTTAATAACAAAGGCAGTCTTCCAAAACTGCCACTAACCTCCTTTCTGGGTAGATTCCTAGCATGCAGTCTGTGTGGACCCTAAGTTATATTACTGTTGTTATTTAAGTCTCAGAACTTAAAGGCCAGACTCTATGCTTAGCGTCTGTGCCATGCACTGCGCTGCCCTGAGGGCCCTGCAGGGAGAGCAGCGAAAAGAAAGACAAGGCAGACGCTCTGCCACCTGTCTGTGGGCAGTAGCGCAGGCTCATGCAGAGATCAGCGCAGAGGTCTGCACAGTGGGAAAACACGGGGAAGGACAGCAGGCTGCTTCCCATGGTGGCATTGCAGTCCTAGGAGTCCCTCTGTGGTTCTTTTACAGCTGTCACCCTGCCATGACATCTCTATTTCTGTATACAGTTTTCTATGTAAAATGTGTGCTCACGTAACAGTATCTATCCAAAAGCCCAGTGTCAACTGCAAAGATCTAGAAAGTAAAAAAACTACAGCACCCAAGCAAATCACATCCTCTCAAAGCCCCTGCCTCTAACTAGACCATTTCCTTGGCATGCCCGTAACTTATAGCATGCACGCACCAAGAATGTCCCTTTCCTCAGCTGCTGTTATTTGGACGTGTGGAGGTGACCAGCAGGTACAGCCATCAGAGAAAGTGCAAGCCATCAACAACCATATGATCAGTTTGGCAGGCCTGTGGCCACGCATGCTGTCAGCAGCCAGTAGGACAACAGCCAGTAGGGCAGCAGCAAGATAAGAAAGAACACCCTACTCACATTTATCTGCCTTTAGGTGATGAGCTGCTGCAAGGCCAGAGCCAGAATTTTTGTAGGGTCCCATAGGAAAATTCAGGAGCTCTGCATCCCTACATCTTGCCCCAAGCCTTCCCAGATTTCTCTACACACATACTATCATCACAGGCACAGATTCCCAGACACATGTTTTATCCAGAAGCTATCCATGATGGCTATTTACCTGTAAGCCAGCACCTCAGGCTTCTCTGGGACATGGCTATTGTCCTCTCACCAAGTCTCTTATTCACTGTCAAGTCCTTACACGTATTTTTCATGTTTAAATCCATCTACCATTCTTTCTTAGCTTTCCCAGGTGAGTGCCCCTCCCTTGCAGGAAATGTACATTTCATCTATTCTGGGGAGCCAGAACCCCCTCATCTCTGCATGCTCACAGTCTCCTTCTGTGGGTAGACCCTTCTTTGGTCCCCTGGGTTATATCTGTGTCCAAAAGGCCCTACATTCGCGGGTTTGCATTCTAGCAAGGAGGCTACAGAGAATAAGTAGGTACAGAGAATAAGGACAAGGGGGTTCAAAGAGGGCCGATCAGGGGCACCTGGCACGAACGGGTGGGGACTGTTATGTTCAGAGCCACTTGCTGTTTACATCCCTTTTATCCTAAATTTGAATTCTGAAGCTTCAGAACGGCGTCCTCCTAACAGCTGCAGGATACTGTTTCCAAGTGCCCCTCCAAGGCCTCCACTCTGCCTTGTAAGGCTCCCTCAGATCCAGGCCTCTGCTCTGCTCCCGAGTAGCTCGCCTTGTCCAAATCAGCCCCGTTCTTCCTTTGTGAGCCCTGCCGGATCCATGTGTGCTGTTACTCCACTCTTGTGGAACCTGGCTTCTTCTCTAGGGCAGGGGTATGAAATCAAACCTTCTAGAAACGTTCCATGGTTGTCCGTGGACATTCTGATAGCCTCCTCCCAGAGTGCTCCCTGATATCCTAAAGGATGTGACCAACAGCTTTCCTGAGCACTTTTTCATGGTGCCTCTGAAAGGATTTTAAACCATCGAAAGCTCTAGAAGACCTCATTTCCTACATTATAGGTGTGGAGAGATAAGATTTGTTACTTTCTTGGGATTCCCAGGACCTCAGTGTATTCACCTCAATCTGGGTTCGCATGTGGCTCAGGCGGGCACTGTACAGAGATGGGGACAAGAGAGACCACTCCAGGGAGAGCTGCAGGCCCTGGGATAGTCCTAGGGAAAGAACACCAACCCTTGGGACCTTCTAGGCAAGTTCAGGAGAAGAAGTGTGGAAGAATTACTAGCTGCAAGGTGTTGGCCACATAAATGACCAGAGCAGGAAAATAAACTAAGAACTGATGGCATTTGCTGTTACCTTGGCTGGTTAGGAAGAAGAAGGAAAAGGGACACCATGAGACCTAGTCCTTGACCATGTCAGCCATCAGGACAACTATATGACAACAACAATTGAGACCTGAGGACCCCCAACCCCCCGCACATATGAAATCTTGGCCCAGGCAAGGCAAGCAAGCTGTCCAAAGTCTTATTCATCAATCAGCAGTTCCACTCCCACAGAGCTGCAGCCATGCACTGAGATGGTGTCAGCGTAGCGTCACTAAAAGTAGGGGTTTGTGGCTTCTGTCACTGTAAGGCCCTCCTCTGGTGCCTTCCCGCCACCGACCTACACAGAACTGTTACCAACTTCCCTGTACTGATGCTAAGCCAAGCAATGCTGGATACCCTTGGAAGGTTCACACAGAGCATTTGTGTGATGCAGGGGCACAGATGCAGGGGTAGGAGAGAGACTCGAGGGAGAGCAGGAACAGAGATGGAATGCACACCACATCCACTGGCCAAATCAACAGGGGTGAGAGACAAGGAGAGACAAGAGAAAAAGGACACAGGGGTAGAGTACAGGCTAGGAGGGCTGGGTCAGTTTCAGGAAAGGATGAGTTACAATGCTATTTCCAGGTCCCCCTCTCCACCATCCCTGGTGCTGCCTTTCTCCAGCAGCATCTTTCCACCCCAAGGCCACAGGCATGACTTCCAGTTACCAATGGCTTCCTAGTGGGTCCCTGATGATGAAGCCTGTTGGCTCCTTCCCAAATTCCATTTCCTTCCTACAGTAGAGGAAGGCCTGGGCATGGAGACTTCTGCTTGCTGTGTGTCCATCCCCACAAATGTGAGGGACTCACAAAGCAGCAAACAAGGCAGACAAGACCATGGGCTTAAACAGCATAGCTTGGGACACCTTGGACATCCAATATCAATAGCTCCAGCTCCCCCTCCCCCGTATAGCACACCAAAGAGTTTTCATTGTAGCTAGGAAAACACTAAAGACCTGGATGATCACACGAGGTTGTCTATGAAACACCATCTGCCCTGCCCAGGCTTCTTCTCACACAGAGCTCACTGGGTAATTATGTCCTGACTCTGTTGTGAATTGGGTTTCTGAGACCATGTGAGCACAGTGTGTGAGGAATTGCTAAGACGACACTACCTCAGCCAAACAAAAGCTTCTTGGGTAGTGTGGATTTAAGGCTCAAAAAATACTTAGCCCAGGAGTTTCTCGGCTTTCTTTGCAAAGTTGTCATTACCTGGGCTGGGGAGCCTAAGACATAGGTGTCAGAGAGCCCTCATCCCAAGCTGCTCTGAAATATTGTCTCCTGCTATGAAGACAAGACCTAAGGACTATGAAGTCAGGACATGATACTAAAACAACAAAGGACCAAAGAAGTATCAAACCTAAGCCTAAATTTTGAAGTAAAATATAACATAAGTAGATGATATCTTAATGTAGGCAACAAAAGGCTCAGTTAAAAAGCATCAGGAGAGAAGATGACCACGGTGAATGAATCTTCAAAGCCCTCTGCTGAGGGGGTCCCCAGTGTTCAAGTGGTAAAATAAAAACACTTTATTTCTTTGTGATGACTAGAGGCTGATTTCATGGAGCCAGCTGAGCTGGTGAATTTTCTAAATTGCCTCCATTTTTGGTCTTATTTAAGATGAGATTGAGCCAGAAGTTCTTTAATTGCTTATCTAAGGTCCTTGGAAATGATAGGGAGCTGTGGTGACATTATGATGAACCTAGGAGCAAAGCAACAACCCAGAACAACCTCACAACAGAACCCCTGACATGTCCACAGAGAAGATTTGCCTCCATGTGGCTCTCCCATTCCACTGCTGAGTCCCCAGAGACATGGAACTCTTATCTAGTAATCCAAGAGTAAAGGCCCTGGACCAACCAGGGTTGGGGTGCGGATGGGATGAAAACGTACACTAAGAAACAGAGGCTTACACATCATGGCAGCTGTCTCATGCCAGTGGAAGAGGGGCTTGGGTGCTTAGAGAAGAAATGTAATGAGCATTTGAGTGTGCATGTCTGTGTGTGTGAGAGTGTGTGTGTCTGTTTGTGTATGTGTATGTCTGTTCATCTGATGAGTTTTGTATCAACCCAGTAGCCAAATCCTACTGACCCATTCCCTCCAGACATGCAGACTGACCAGGCAGCTGGCAATCAGAACAGAAGCTCATATAGACTGTGTACTACAATGACTAGAGAAGGAAGGCCCTACTCTCCTCTTCCACTGCTCGCTCTCTCCCACTCCCTAAACAATCAAAACCAACTCTCTATGGGAATGTTTTTTTTTTAAAAAATCAATTGCTAAGAAATATGTCACCAAGAAGTGTTTTCAGACTTCAAGAAAATATCTAACTATGAACAGTTCTTTCCTTCAAAAATCCCGTTACTTGTTTCATCTGAAGGTGCAGGCCTAGGCCACAGCACCAATGGGTAAATCAGTCAGGGATGATTGCTGTAGCAAGAGCCCAGGGTTGGGGTATCTCCCTAGGGAAATTAGGAGAGGAAGGGCCAAGATGTGCTCCTGTGAGCTCCTGCCACCAAACAAGTTTAGCACTCTAGCCTAGGAAAACAACTCTTGGGGTACTGTTGACATTATCCCAAAATATGTACAAGGCCTTCAGAACTAAAAAGCAGGTCCACATACTTTCATGTCAGTAGCCAAAGCCCTGAACTGAGCTCCAGGCAAGGTCCTGTCCAGCCAGCCTAATCTTTTAGAGAAAGTACTTTCTGGTGAGGGTCAATGACCACCTCCTTAGATCTCCTTCTGGTCATAATCAAAATTTAGTCTTCTCTAACCTGAAAGGCTGTCACCCTGAAGTGCCTTTGCTTAACTGTGTGTGGACAATGATGGACACATGTAAACCAGGGTTTGTCCTTCAGCCCGCACTTCATAGAGCAGGCCAAAGTGTAGAGAGGGGGGGTCCCAAAAGGTTAGCTGAAAATGAAAGTTGAGCTCCATCCACAAACCTGAAAGACACCCCCCTTCCTCCTCTGTATTGAGGCTGAGTTGTTTCACTCATAGCCAGAGGTGGTCACTGAATAGGATAGGAGAACCTTTGGGTCCTTGTTGGCCATGTGGCCCAGTGACACACAGCCCATGCTCTCATTGGTGTTCCTCACCCTGCCAGGCCCACGCTTGTGTACTTCTTTCACTTGTTTCCTTATGCCCTTTCCTACCACTGTGTTGTTCCTCTGTTAGCCAAGACCTAGAGTACCAGGCTCTTCGTTGGAGACTCATTACAGCTTATCTCTGTCTGCCTTTCTTTAAAGCCAGCTGAACATACCCAATGCTCTCCCTCTATGGTAAGAAAAACCCTCCGGACCACATTCCCAGCTTCTGTGCCCCCCCTCCAGCCACCCACTTCTTATCCACCCCAACTTCCGGAGCTCTGGGAGCCCAGCCCAGCTCCCATTGCATGTGGCCACCGTGTCCATTGTGTGCCTTACCTGCCTGTGCTCACGTGAGCTGTGCAAGGGTGTGTGTATAGTGGTTTTCCTCAACTTCCCCAAGCTTCCTCTGGGTGGTGAGTCACCATGATCCGCTGGGAGAGAACTGGGCCCGTGCTATTTCCTGTTAAACGTCCCAAGGACTGTGTCTCAGCTAAGGTGGGAATTTGTGAAAGATGCTTCTGGGAACTGTGATGAGAGCTCCCGGGAGAAGACGGAAGTGGGGACGGGGTCCAGCTAGAAGCAAAGGCAGTCCTACTCGGTTCTGTGATGACCAGACTCCCCGGAGCTTTCTGTGGAAGGCTGTGTGAGAGGCACACGCTGGGATTTGCTATGGCCTGAGGGTTGGCCTCCAGTCTCTCTACTGTGGCCCTGAGCCTTAGTCTTATGTCTTTCCAAGTTCCCCAAGTTCATTACATTTGCATTAGAGTCATCTTTCTGTAACACATGGGAATTAGGGAAACAAACCAACCAAACCATTCCCAATGGAGGAGCGTACAGGGCTGAGTGGTAGAGGTACCTCACCACATGACCATGACGTCTCCTTGGAATGGCTTCCCCTAAAAGCGCCATCACTCCTTCCAAACCAGGCTGATGACTTGCCAAACCCTAAAGGCCAGATTGAGAGCTGTAGTAATGATCTCCAGTGCAGCCCACCTGGCAGAAAGGCTGCCTAAGACATGTTTTTGTCTTTTAATCCATCAGACCTAGAAGATGTCCCAGTGACAGCAGCTTTACAAATGATTAACATCCGCAGCTGAAGTCCCCCACTTCAGCTTGTCCTGTTGGTTTTGGTTTTGATTTGTTGTGGTTATTTTTTTCCCCCTCTGGGACATAGTAGAACTGACACATAATAAAAAGACCTGAGCTCCTTATACGCTTCTCTGAAGAGCAAACCTCCTTCTAAGGACAAAAAATAGAACTTAGGGAGGCAAACAGACGCAGAGGCTAAAGGAGCCAAAGATGTCCTGGGTAGGACCAGCATTGCTGGCCTTACACATCCCCAGCACCTATGAGGCTGTCTGCTGCCGGGCAGGGCTAGAGTCTTCATGGCAATTGGAACGGCCCCAGTTTTAAAACATAAGAAATGTTTTGACTCTCGTCCTATATGGAGGGGTCTGAAAACCAGGACTCTCTGGCTTGCTTTCTTCAGAGCCCTCCTCTATGGAGGGTGGAGCTGATCTGGAAAATCTGCCCCAAACTATCCTGCCTCCTTTGGGAGTGAGGGTCATTGACCTGGAGGTTGAATAGCTCGTCAGTCCAGCCTATTACCCTTTGAATATTCCTAAAGCTCATTGCATAGAGCCCTCCAGATAGAATTGAGATAAAGCCATCTAGAAGGATGGTCCAGAAGGCCGTAGAGGAAGACTGGAATTTATGGAACCCTGACGTTTAGCACTAAGGAATATTTCAGGGTACAGGTAGGCGTGGTGCTGAGAGAGGGGGCCTGGTCTAGACACACTATCAAGTACAGCAAGAGGGACAGGATGGGGTAGGACAGCTTAACACCCCTCCTTCAAGGGGTGCCTGGGACGGGAACCGTAACAGGAAATTCTAAGGTCCTTTCTCTCCCAGTGGGGCTGCCAGCGGGGCTGGGCAGGCTGCACTAGCTTCAGGGAAGGCGGAAGGGCCCCCACCAGCTCTCGGAGCTTTGGAACACAGCCAGCTGCTCATGCGAGCAGGAGGGCTCAGCATATAGTCAGTTCTCAGGTATGGGGGCAAAAAGTGACAGCTGTGTCCCTCCCCCAGAGACCTACATGTGTCTGTATCTTCAAGCTCCTTCAGACTAAGAAGCCAGTCTCAAACCTTTGGCCAGAGATTCCCAGCAGCTTGGGAATTCTAATCCCTTTTCAGCTCCCCTAACCTCAATGCTGCCTCCATCTCTTTCTCTCTTTCTCTCTGTCCAAGACCATGCAGCAGGTACCTCAGCTACTCCATAGTACCAGGCTCAACCTTTTCTGGGACTCAGAGCACAGGATGCCTCTCCTGCCTTGTCTTGCTGGTTTCGTCAGTCCTTCCAGACTATGGATCTCTAGGGAAGGTCACAGCCTCTGAGGCCCTGAGAGGGCAGCAACTCCAGAGTTGCATATGACTCCAGAGGCATATGACTGTGGCTGTCCCCTAGTAACACAGCAGGCCACTACCACCATTTCCCAGCAGCTATTTGTGACAGGACCATGGGAAGTAGAAAGTGGGGACAGAGAGAAATGAGACTTGAGTGGGCAGGGCATGCTTAGAGGCAATTTCAGACAGCTGGGAGGGAACAACACCATCCCGTCTCCTGATAGAGCTGAGTTTCACTCACATGGCAGAACTCCCAACTGAGAAGATAGCTTTCTCCCACCATGGGGGACAGAGGCCACTTCGGCAGTAGCTCTGGGCCCAGATTCCAAAGCTTGTGATATCTGAAAAACTGGGAATTATGGGAAAGAGGAGGATAGAAAAAGTCATGGAATAGAGGCTGTGTCTTAGCAGAGACCTTGGGGATGGGCTGCCAACCTAGAAAGAAAGGTACAGGCCTCTCCCCTCAGAAGTGGGGAGTTGGGGCCTAAGTTAAGAGTCTAGTGCAGCTGACCCCACCCTGGCCTGCCTCCTCTCAACCAATGGCTGTTTCTCAGAGGATCCCCTCCTGCCCCGCCTTCTTGCTGTGTTAACTGCACCCCCCCCCCTATTGCCAACGGGTTCTAGAGTGCAGAGGAGAACTCCCGCATCTCCATCACCTTCTTCCGCCTCTTCCGGGTCATGCGCCTGGTGAAGCTGCTGAGCCGTGGGGAAGGCATCCGGACCCTGCTGTGGACATTCATCAAGTCATTCCAGGTAGCCATGCCACCCCCGCCCCTTTGTAAAGCTGGTAGAGACACAAACTCCACTGCTCCCAGGAAGTGGAATGCCCTAGTGTTCCACCGTCACTTTCCCTACCCCTTACACCACCCCCACCCCCAACCGCAGGAGCAGACCAGGAAATAAACAGCTCCAGCCCAGCCCAGCATAGGGGCCGAGGGATGGCTGTGTCAGTGTGTGACAGCAGGGTGATAGTACCTGGCTTTCCATGTTCTGAAGGGACTGAGGATGAGAGCAGACCTGAGATTCCAAAATGGAGGGCCCAACACATTCCAAAGAATTTACTGGAGAAGGGGGCTTGTGCGGCCAGTTCTGAGGAGTGCTTCGTTTATGTAAAGTTCATGAGAAACGAAGCTGTTAGGGCACTTGAACTCCTGGGAAACAATGGTAGAAATTTCCAACTGTGCTTCCCAGGCACCATGAGAGCCAGCCCCTCGCCCCACACATCCACTCTTAGAATGCCCTCGACCCTGCATCTAGGGCTCTGTGTTCCCTGCCCTGGACAGTTCGAGCTCAGATAGGGCACGGAGTATGTCTCTATCCAGATGTGCTCAAAGTTGCAATTGTACCTAGAGGACGGTTGCCTTCTGGTCCCTTGCCTACCCTGTTTGGAGTCCCCTTCCAAAGTCTCAGCTCTGGGGACAATGCCACACAAAGCTCTCTGATGGATGACGGGAGAGGTCCAGCCCAGGTACACACAGCTCCAGTGTTCTTCCCGCCATGTACCAACCACTCTGCTGGCCCCTTGACACCTAATGAGAACTGGGGTCTCCCTACCCAAGACGCTTCTCAGGTCAAGGTGAAGGGAGTTTCTAAGGATTTGGATCCTTGGCCCTAATGGAATCAAGACAGAAGGCTGATCCTGCCTTGGCCCCTGAGACACGCCCACAGTTCCTTGTCTTAGGGAGTGGCTGGGGTGACCTTGAAGACTGGGACTTGCTCAGGGAGCCAAAGAGCCCTCCGTTTATTAAAACATTGTGCGATCTCTCAGTGCCATCTAGTGGTGTGTGGGCAACGTATTTCCCAAGCCAGAAAGCCAGGTTCCTATGCTCCCACAAAAGGCTTTGAGAGCCACGTGCCTCCCAGAAAGTGGCCATGGCTCTGCTTACAGGACACACTGAATGACTAAAAAGTGTGGAACCAATAATGTAATAGCTACTGTGTTGTCTATATTGTATATGTTGAAATATTGCCTAGTTCACAAACCTTAAACCATTTTAATGCCACACCCCCTGCCAGATAAGCTTTATCAGTCCTCCTCATTCAGATCAGGAAACAGGTCCAGAAAAGCTATGTCATATGCCCAAGCTCCAGAGCTGGAGAGTGGAGGGAATAAGATGTGAGTCCATGATATTTTTTTTTTTTTACATTTCTTCTTATTAGATGGTTTCATGACAATAGCGCTGACTGCTCGTTTCTACAAAAATAATTGGATAAAGCTGGGGTATAAGCTGCCTCCTCCACACTTTTCCCTGGTGACTACAGTTGTCTTGTTGTGTAACTTCCATCACCCCCTCCTTCTTTGTGCAAATATCTAGCTGTAGTCTGAGGAGGGCTGCTCCTTTGATTGTTCTCAACAAACACCACAGTGCTACTTCCATTACTCTGAAGCCTGCTTTTAGAAGCAAACTGTAGACTGGGACCAGGGCTCAGTGGTAAAAGCCCTCAACTACATTCCCAAAAGGTAGATCATTAGATAGATAATAGATAGATAGATAGATAGATAGATAGATAGATAGATAGATAGATAGATAGACTGACTCCTGGGAAGCCAGAGCTCTCAGGTTCTCTCCTTGGTGCTCAGTCCTCCTAAGCCAAACAGCTGATTGCTGTGGAACTGGGAATGAAATGCTTTCTGGGCAAGGATCCTGCCGGCCTGTACCCCTGGGTCTCATGGCCACTCTGTGCTTCCTTCTAGGCCCTGCCCTATGTGGCCCTTTTGATTGTGATGCTCTTCTTTATCTATGCGGTGATTGGAATGCAGGTATGAGAAACTCTGCCTCCTTGGTCTCCTCTGAGCCCCAAGAGCCATAGTCCTTCCCCTTTCTTCCGTCTTTTCTGACTTTTGTTTCTGCCTGTCACTCAACGTCCAAAGAGCTGGAACTTACCCCAATAAGATGGGGCATAGGTAAGGGGCACGAGGCAGTACGGGATGGGGCTGTTCTGCAGTGGGGAAACCACTTATAAATCAAGGCGTGGGCCTCAGGAGAGAGCAGCCTCTTCCGAGAGACAGCAGGAAGCGGGCGTGTCCCACCAGCATCCTCTGCTTTGTCCATATCCGATGTGCCTGATTTGAGGCGGGAAGAAAAGAGAAAGTTCTGCCTATCATACATGCAGTCCTTTTCTGGAGCCTCCTTCCAGGAGCCTGCTGCACTTTCTCTGTTCCCTCACCCAGAGTTCTCCTACCCCTTCAGGACTCCAGAGGAGTCTTTCCAGGTTCTGTAAGGCAGCACCGCCCCAGCCAAGCCTGTACACTAACAGAGAGCTTCCCTTAGCAGCTCCCTGTATGAAATCTCTAAAACTCCCTGCAGGAAGGGAGGGAGGGAGAGGCTGCCTTAACATCAGATACAAGGAGACAGCTTTGGCAGCTTCCTGGATAAACATACCTTCAGAGGGCCAGGGAAAAATGCAAGTAGGCCCCGACATCAGAACGAATTAAGCTTGTCCAAGCTCTGAACCACCCATTCCATATCATGGCAAAATCCAAGAATCAGCCGTGTGTTTGGGTACCTGGAGGTGCAAAGGAGAGAATGCCCTGGTTCCTACATTGATCTCTGCATCCGCTAACCACCCCCAGCCCCAGCTTTCCATGAGCTGAGGGGCCTTCCCTGAGAGCTGAGGGTACATTTCCTCCGAAAGTTATTCATGCTGGAGCTGGAGTCCAGGATCATGGGACAGCCGGTGTCTGCTAGGTCCCGTCATAGACTGCTTAGCCAGCTCATCCCAGAGTTACTGGGACCAGAGAGGCTGTTAGACAGTGGCTAGAGATGAGCATGCTGTCCTTCTCTGGTCCCTGAATCCCTCTTTCTCCAGGTGTTTGGGAAGATCGCCCTGAATGACACCACAGAGATCAATCGGAACAACAACTTCCAGACTTTCCCCCAGGCCGTGCTGCTGCTGTTCAGGTGGGTGTCGGGTGATGGGAGTACATGCACACGCACACTTCCAGGACTACTGCTCTTCAGCTGGGTCTCAGGTGACATCGAACACCTACAAGATGCTAGCCCATCCCTGGAAAAGCCAAGGGAACAGAAATGGGATGGCCTCTTCTGCCCTCCTGGCCAGGAGGTCTCATCTACACCAACTTCCCATGTGCAGCCAGAAAGCACCATGCACATGTCCTGGGTTTCCTCTGCCCCAGCCACTGGGGAGTCAAAGTTAAACAACGAAAGCACTGTGGCTTGGCATCCAACCAGGCACGTAGAAGCAAGCCTCAACACACTGACCTTGAGCGAAATACCGACCTTCACCGACAATCTGTTTACCAAACCATCCTTTAGACACCTTACTCCTTGGAAATGTGCCACCACAGGTGTGGCTGAGAAGGTGGTTTTCTTACACAGCCCTGAGTTGGTCTTCAATACAACCATCTTTCTCCCTTGGCTTGCCATCATCTCCATATCCACTTCCATCTTTTTCTCACCTTTCTGCTTTGTGTGGTGTCACACTCTATGACTCCACCTAGTCCCAGGCTGGTAGGTGAAACTATCTCTCTTGTCTCCGAAGCAAACGCTTGCCAGGTCCTTGAGGCCCTTTTCCAGAGCATATGGGAAAGAAAACCTGCCAGGTGACACTACTTCCACCATTTCCTAACAGAATCTGGTCCCACGCCCTAGTTTGTTGCTGCTCAAAATACATTTATCAAAATGATGGGTGCCCTAAATAACAGCCTGGCCTCACTGCGTCCCAGATGACACACACCATCAGAACACAGAGCTGTCTGTTGTGAGCTGATATTTAACAATGGCAATCTCATGCCACACTTAAATTTGGGAGATGGTGGCAGAGCCCAGACTGCCACATGGCTGGTCTCTCCTGTTTTTCTTAATGGCAGAAAATATCTTCTCAAAGAGCAAACACCCAATGCTGTGAAAGGCGGAAAAGAAAAAGATGAGATAGTGCTACTAGGGGAACTAGAAGTGTTGAGGAACTTCTAAATGGAAGAAAGTAGACGGGGTTCAGTTCACAAAAGAATGAGACTTAAGATTGGCACGCTTCCAGACAGTCTGAGACCGTGGAGGGTGGGCAAGCAACCTGGGTCATCTCCAAGCTGAGCGTCTACAGATGCAAGGGACAGGCAAGATCCAGGCCACCATTTGAACTGATCCTCTGGGACTTGCTTTCTGGGGAAGCTCTACTCTGCTCAACAGCTGTGAGAACAGCATTGAATGTCGCACTCCAGAGCTTTGGAAAGACCCAGCAGAACACTCCCTCTCAGGAAACCTACCCTCAGGGAGAAACTATCCACCAGTCCCCTCAGCACATCTGTTATTCCCCAGAGAGCTTCCATGATGAAGACTTTACTCAGAGAGCTGGGTTCTCAGTCACAAAGAGCAACTGACAATAAGCCCAAAAGTCATCAGGGAGAAGAGGTGTCTGTGTCACACTCAAGTCACAAATAAACACACAGGAAGGACAAAAGGAAGGAGCAGATCCAAACTATTTGACATTAAATGCAACTCATATTGTTAGGGTAACTAAAGACTATAAGGCTTCTGTTAAATTAGAAGAAATAGTGGCAGCAGCCATTGCGAAACAAAAAAGAAGGAAGAGAAAATACAAATGTTAAATGCTTTTATTTTCCTTTGTAAGTTTTTTTTTAAGATTCATTTATTTATTTTATGTATGTGAGTGCTCTGTTTCCATGTAGACCTGCATGCCAGAAGATGACATCGGATCCCAGTATAGATGGTTGTGAGCCACCATGCTGTTGCTAGGAATTGAACTCAGAACCTCTGGAAGAGCAGACAGTACTCTTAACCGCTGAGCCATCTCTCCAGCCTCCCTTCTAACTTTTTTTTTTAAATAGATGCAATGTATAGTTGAAAGGATACAACTAAAAATGTTTTGATGAGCTGAAAGATCAACTGGGGTTCACTTACTATATGGCTGAAGTACAATGCAAAATAATGAAAATAAAGATTAAGACAAAGAGAGAATAGAGATAGAAAAATTGCACCATCTGATAGAAATTCCAGACTAATAGACAAAATGAAGAGAGTAAAACAACGGGCTGATCAAATAATTTAAAAAAAAAAAAAAGTAAGCTTTCAGAGGTAAACGGCCCTACTAAGTGCAGAATAGGTTAGCAGGCAAATATTTAACCCACCAAAAGTGCCAGTGCATGCCTGTGCACTCAGAACTCAAAAGGCTGGAGCAGGAGGACCATGAGGCCTAAGCTCATTTGAGTTATAAGACCCTTTCTCAATCTTATCTCCAAATATCTGTAACTGTTTATTTATGATTACTTTTTAGAATGCCACCAGTTAAAAAGACCAAAAAAAAAAAACTTAAAGGTTTTTAACGTGCAAAAACTGTAAAACATTGAAGGGAAATCCTTATAAGCTGGTTTTGTTGTTGTTTTATTTTTTTGGTTTTGTTTGTTTTTGTGCTTTGAGGCTAGCTATACAAAGACACTACAAAAAAGGAAACTATAGACAATACCCCTAATTGACATAAATATAAAAAATCCTCAACAAAATACTAGGAGACTTAATTGAACAATACAGTAAAAGTAACACCGAATGTGTACAGGTGGGATTTAAACCTGGGAGGTAGGTGTGGTCCCCCATATGCAAATCAAGAAGTGCAAGCCAGCACATGAACAGAAAGAGGAACATAAGCCATGTGCCATCTCAGGAGCTGAGAGTCACTGTGTGACCTCTCTGTTGTAGGCCTAGGAGTAAAGTAGCATAGACGTAATCATGTGTTAATACTGAAAGTCAGCAACCAGATACAAAGAAATTGTGTACATTTCAAAGCAGGGGAAGGAGCGTGGGTATGTAGCTCAGTGTGCAGTGCTCGTCTGACAAACCCAAGGCCCTAGACAAAGGAAACTTCAGTGGTTTATCAAAAGGAAGGGTAAAAGTGGTACTTAAATAAATAAAAATAGGAGAATAAAAGGAAAGAAGGTAATATATACAAAGATATTAAAATTATAAGCCTGTTGAATGTTTCTATTAAAAAACAAGCATTAGGACCAGCAAAATGGCTCAGTGGGTGAAGGTCCTTGCTGCCAAGACTGACAAGCTAAGTTTGGCCCCCAGGACTACAGAGTAGAAGGGGAACACCAACTCCTGCAGGTTGTTCTTTGACCACCACGCATTTGCTGTGAATAATTTTTATTTTTTTTTTAAATAAAGATCAGGCATGACACACACACAGAGAAATTTCACAGGGAAACCTACTCATTTGAATGAATAATTACAAATTTTAGTGATTGATGCTCTACCGTTGGTGTGAAGGATTCCAGCGCTAGCATATTTGTAATAGAATTAGTGAAACAAAATGACCCAGAGAGAGTGAAGATAGAGGTGGGAAATGGCAATTCCGGAAGGACTCACCACGTATGTACAGCGGTCACAGCATCAGTGGAAGTAAAATTCCAGGTAAGAAGCGTTAGACAGAGCAAAGAGGGGTATTTGATACAAATAAAAAGTTTAATAAGCCAATAATATATGATCATTACAAACAATATGAGCTTAACAATATTGTTTGGAAATACATATAATAATAGGACACAAGGAGAAAGTAAACACATATCAAGTTACTGGATATACAGTTCATAAAAATAATAGTTTGACACAGGTAAAAGACCATCTAAACAACACAATTAAGAGGTGTCATCTATAGATCTGCCCTCAATAAATGGCAAATAGATACATTCCATTTGAGCACTCAGAAACATCCACAAAAGTAGCCACAGTTTAGGTCATAAGAAACTTAATAAGTTCTAAAACTTCTTCAACATTAATACAGCAAAACTAGAAATTATACACTGAAATGGCCCCTTGAAGAATATCCACTTAAAATATTAATATTAAATCTCTCCACTAATCAGCCTTAACTTGAAGGCACAACTCCTCAGCAATAGGGGCAGGAACAGGGTTGGTCAACACCAAAGAAAATGAGAGCCCAAGTGTCCTTATTTGGGAGATTATATTTAATAAACAGATGGGCAAGTGAAACAACAAAATAATCCCAAGTTATGAAGGAATTCACTCGTGAAAACAAAAGTGTGCATTGCCAAAATAAAACACAAAACAAATTTTAGCAATAGTCCTTAGAAGATGGCTTTGAAAATACCAATAAGTAAATATGCATTTATGAAATATAACCACTAATAAAACAAAAGGACAAACACCAAGCATGAAAGTGTAGGGTAATTATGGATGTGGAAATGATTGTTGGAATGGTGGGTGAATTCCATGCCTCATTCTTGCTTCATCTCTGAGATAATCGGCGACTTCAGGGATGAAGCTGTACCCCTTTCTGGCCACTGGCTGCCAGAAACCCTTTAAAGTGGACAGCGAACATAAGCTTTGGACCTGCTACAAGAAGTGTGGGGCACAGAAGTGGCCTCTGGCACTCGGGTGAAGCTGGGAGGCTTTCTGGGCTGAATGAATGTAGGAAGGGCATACAGAAGCAGGCTGTGTTTCTGCACTGAGGAGTGGACCCTCCTGTTAGGGACCAATGTGTCCTGGAGAGAAGCTATGCAAACCTTACCGCAGGCTGCCTTGTATCTTTGCATTTGGTGGTTTGGGAGTTGGAAGGGATTTGTGCACAAGGATATTCCTTGTGTCCACTGCCAGCATTTCTCATTGCCTGGGTCCCCCAAAGCTGGCAAGACCCACAGACATTTCAATCCCTTATAGATTATATTTATATGTTTTGTGAAAAGGTCCACATATGCAGAATATAAGATACACAGGACCAGAACACACAGCACTCCAAATCCAGCCTCCCTCAGGTGTCCTGTGACACAAACACTGGCATGTTGCTCTGTGCAAAAATAATATACAAAACAAACAACAACAACAACAAAAAAAAAAAACTGGCAAGAGGCCAAGATGCACTAAATGTGAATAAGGCCAAGTAAGCCACGAATCAGCTGCCAAGTAATAGTTAGTCTCCCTGAGACCATCCATCATTCACTACTGCTGACCAAAGCCAGTCAAAACGAGAATTTTCAAAATAAGCGAAGACATTTAAAAAGCAAACAAACAATAATAACAAAAAGTTCAACAACGAAAACAGAAAGGAAGTACTACGAACTAATTTATATCATTCTGTTTGGAGATCTAAATATAGTAGGTGCTTATCATCATTATCATCATCATCATCATCATCATCATCATCATCATCATCATCATCATCATCATCTACCTATCCCTGCCTGGCATGGAACTCACTGTGTAAATCAGGCTGGCCTCAAACATACAGAGATCCACCTACCTCTGCCTCTGTCTCCGGAGTGCTGGGATTAAATGTTTGTGCCACCACGCCCAGCCGAAGGGCCTGCTTTTATCTAGGAAAATATGAAGTACAAAATTTTTATTAAGAAAGACATCTTTGCACATATTACTTGGTGCACAGAATATTTGGGCAGCAATAAATTAATCTTGATAGGGTTTTTTTTTCCTTAAGAAAAAAATAAAATATTAACCGGAAAAGCATTGATAAATTCAGAAACTACAAATTTAGAGAACAAATTATTTTTTGAAAAATATTTCCACGAGTTTAGTTTTCTGGACTGCCACTAATCACATTAATCAACATGAGCACGGCCATTTAGTTCAAACTTATCAGGGGGAGCAGCTTTCCCTGCAAGGTGCAGATTAGTGCTAATGCTAACGCTGAAATGCTCTCAATAAATGAGCAGCATTAGCTACAATAGACATTGAAAAGGTTGTCAAAATCACAGCCTTTTTGCAAGGCCCACGCTGCTGTGTTTTCATCAGCGATCGAGGAATAAATCATTCCTAGTCACACAAACTCTCAGTCACAGAAAGAGGCAGGAAGCTCCCTACTCAGCCTAGAAGATGAACCAGTACCGATTTTTAAAAACAGAAGCAAGAAGTCATACACACTAAATTGTGGGGTGCTGCCATTTGAAGACGAAGGCTGATCCAAGTGCAGAAGATGCAAGCAAGTCAACATTACAAGAATGGGTAGGGCCAGTGAGGTGGGAGGGCCGCCAAGAATATCACCAGTGACATAACCAGTTAGCAGATACAATAGACAAGATGCTGTGCTATCACCGTTGTCGTGAGTATTTTGTTGAAAGTTCTATCCGGTGCAACAGTGTGAGGAAGATGGGCTGGGGCGATGGCTCAGTTGAATGTATTACAGTTAAAATAAATAAAGTGAGAGACAAGCCGTATACTAGAAGGAGACATTTTAGTGCATGTAACTTACAAAGAAATTATTGTGAGAATACCAAGGACCCCTAGAATGAACACGAATATACATAGCCCAGGAGCCAAATGAGCGAAACTCTGAACACGCAGTCAAGAGGAGGCAAAAATAAAAACCCTCAACCTACTAATCATTTTAAAGCCAATTGTTTTAGAAAGGTATTTGTTTTATTTATTTTTCCAGACGGGGCCGCGTGTAGGCCAGGGTGGCCTAGAAAAGCCAAATTGAAATAAATAGCTGTAAGATGTCATTCCACACAGTCCTCTGAGGGACATTCTTTAAAATTCTCTACCACCAAGAGCTGATGTGTCTGCAATGACACTAGTCCAAGCCAGACAAGTGCTACCTGGTGAAAATGAAGATAGGCACTGTCTCCACCTGGTAGCTCTACAAGACATGGACCTGCATGCTTGCTGCACTGTTAACCGTGACAGCAACAATAACTTTTCTGAAAAACCCACTCCCTTAACAAGGGCAGATTTTTTTTTTTTTAATGTATTCATGGCAGGTATTCCTGTGTAGCAGTGAAAATGAACTACGGCTAAAATAGGCCTACATAGCTGCATCTAAAAAGTTCACACAGATGAAAGAACAAGTTTTTCAAAAACTTAACTGTGTGTCTAAAGTTTTAAGACATTCAAGACAGCGGTTCATATTTCCACATTGAATGAACATGATGGTCAATGAAAACCAGATGCTCAGTTCCTTTCAGCAAATCCCTAAGCAAGGCCTAAGCGGGAGCCTTGCCTGCGTGGGCAAGCAGGGCCAGCTGAGGTTGGACTCTCTCTCCTCTCTTGTGTAGGTGTGCCACTGGGGAGGCCTGGCAGGATATCATGCTGGCCTGTATGCCAGGCAAGAAGTGTGCCCCAGAGTCTGAGCCCAGCAACAGCACAGAAGGGGAGACCCCCTGTGGCAGCAGCTTTGCCGTCTTCTACTTCATCAGCTTCTACATGCTCTGTGCCTTCCTGGTAAGCTCAAGGGGGACTCAATGGCACAGAGATGGGCACAGCTTTGGGGCAGTGTGGGGTCAGGGCAATCTTAGCAAAAGAGCTGTCCTGGGAAGACTGAGTTAGTAGACATGTCTCACCCCTAAGAAGGGCTAGAAGCCTTGGCCCAGAACACTTCAGCTAGACTCCTTGTCCACTCGTCCCTCTTGTCATGGTAGCATTGTTCTAGAAGACAGAGATGTGTGGAAAAGCATCATGAACTTGCATGTCTCGGAGACCGTGCTCAAGAGTGAGGGAAAGACGACCAGACAGGGCCCCTCTCTGTCCCTGGCAACTTGGTAAAAAGGAAGCTGTTCTGTCTACATGTAGGGTTCATGCCTCGCAAAGCTCAAGGGAACAGAATTTGGGCCAAGGGACCCAAATTCTAGCAGCTGGCATCATAAATGCTAGCATATTGCTGATACGTAGAAATGTTGGCGTCCAGCTGGCCAGGGCACTGGCTACTGACGTGGGCTTTGGCAGCAAATGTGGAAGGGCCTTGACAAGCGCCTTATCATACCAACTTATCGATCCCTGCAGATCATCAACCTCTTCGTAGCTGTTATCATGGACAACTTTGACTACCTGACAAGGGATTGGTCAATCCTTGGTCCCCATCACCTGGATGAATTCAAGAGAATATGGGCCGAGTATGACCCCGAAGCCAAGTAAGTTTCCAGCGGGAAATCCTGGCTCCCTACACTGAGAGAGGGGGTGAGCAGTCTGTAGAAAATGTCCACAAGGGGTCAACATTGGTTATACTAACCGAGAGCACTGAAATATATCAGACCCAGAGTGAAGGATCTAGGGCTAGCAAGATGACGCCAAGTACCATTCACTGAGCTGGGGAACATATCATTGAATGGAAGAATAAATGATTCTAGTGTTGTGCCAAACATGGTGGCGCACGCCTTTAATCGCAGTACTTGGGAGGCAGAGGCAGGAGGATCTCTGTGAACTTGAGGCCAGCCTGATCCAGGACAAAGCAAGTCCAGGACAGCCAGAGCTTGTTACACAGAGAAATTCAACAAAACAGATAGATAGATAGATAGATAGATAGATAGATAGATAGATAGATAGATAGATAGATAGATA
>NW_026588368.1:3523371-3546002 GCF_907164565.1 Psammomys obesus | reverse complement strand
ATAGATAGATAGATAGATAGATAGATAGATAGATAGATAGATAGATAAAGCAAATTCTAGTGTCAGAAAAACTAGTAATACATCCAGTCATTTAGGGACACTTCAGCTCCAGCTTGGCCTCAGGTTTATGGAAACTCTTATTTACCTATCACTGTTGATTAACCATCCCTAAATGCCTTTCTGCCAAATGGCTTGAGTGACAAAAACACACTGGGATTTCCATAAGGTACTACTAGTGTGCCTTCTGCCTGGAGCACAGCGCTAACAGGCCTCTTTGTAGGTTTGTGGTTCTGTTATGTGTCTCACACTGCTCAGGGCTTGAAGGCAGCCCCGTGGGGAGTGCTCCTGCTTCGGGCCCCATCCCAGCATGTGTGTCCTGGCCTTCTGACTGCCCTCCCTTCTCACCTTCTCCAGGGGTCGGATCAAACACCTGGATGTGGTGACTCTCCTCCGGCGAATTCAGCCTCCTTTGGGTTTTGGGAAGTTGTGTCCCCACCGTGTGGCCTGCAAAGTAAGAAATGACAGTTCCTGTGGGAGTGGGGGGGGAGGGAATGTGAGAGGTTTGCCTTTGTGATTATTAAGGGAATGAAGATATTTTGGGTATTTAAAGAGACAGATGAGAGCCAGGTTCTATTTTAAGGACCCTTCCAGATCTAAATTCCCAAGGCCTTAAAAGAACAAGTCACAGTGAATGTCTTGTGCCCTAGTGTGGGAAATAGATATCCTATATGAATAAAGGCTTTATTTAGGCCAACAGGCTGCACCACCCAGGCATCCAGATGACCTTGGGTGATGGGTTAGGAATTCTTATACATAAAATGAGAGAACCGTTAGAGAGGCCACAGTGATCTGTCTCATCACCAAAACGTAAACTTTACCCAAACAAGGGTCTGCTGTTTTTACCAAACTCCTAAGTGAATCAATGACCCAAAAACGGCTGGAACAAGCACACTGAGCTCTGATAAACAGCCTCTGATTGGACTTTCGGGCAAGGACCCTTAAACCTGCTAGAGATCCTGCCACATGGCCAGTAACTGCTGAGGACTGTCCCCTCATTCAATGAGCATTCCTCCTCCCCCCTCGCCATTCTGTGTCTTCAGTGGGAGTCCTGATGAGCTCAGAAAGAGCTGGGGCAAATAGTAATGGAGAGTTGAGCCCTAGAGAGGAACAAACACAAATGGCCGAGTAATTGAACTCCCTGGATAATCCATTCAGGCAAAACAGAGTTTAAGAAGCATGGAACTTTTATGCGTGCTCTGAAAAAGCCATATTTCCCTCGTCAGTACCCCCACTATATTCCAAAAAGAACTTCAGGAGATTTCCAAGGGAAACATGAGGAAAAGGAGGCTCCTGTCACACTACTTTCTCTTGCTGTGACAAATACCTGAGTTGCTCAACCTGTAGGGGAAAAAAAAAAAAAAAGGAAAATTTCTTTTGGCTCACAGTTTTGGAAGCTTTGGTCTGCGATCGCTTGGGCCTATGCACTGGGTCTGCAGAAGCTCTATGACATTCCAGTTGGAGTGTTTGGAAGAGGCACGCTGACTGCAGAGCCTCTTTATCTCAGGAGCGAGAAAGAGAAAGGGGCCTAGATCCTAAAATACCGTCCTCAAGGTCATGGCTTCCTGTAACTACTTTCCACTAGGCCTTACCTCCTGAAGTACTTAGGCTTGGGACTGAGCCTTTATGAGGTGGCCTTTGGGTGACACTGAGGAATCAAGCTGTGAGACGTACAAATCAAATGTAAGAACAAGCAACCAACAAAAAACTAAAGTGTGCAGGTCATGACTTCCAGATTAGCCTGATAGGACTGGGAGCTTCCTAGGAGTCTAAGAGACTCCAAATGGTGCATTCACTCAGGGAAAATACAACCCTTGGCAAAACATCCACAGGAAGACCCCATGTGGTCTTAAGGATGACCTCACTGCCATCATGGTAGGCATCATACTGCTCTTTCTCAGTACTGCTGTGTGCTGCTGGCTCACCAAGGGAGCAGGATGCCAAGGGAGCAAGGGTACCCTTCGTCTCTACAGAGCCTTCCCACAGTCCTCTTCGTGGGAGTATGGATAATTCTGTCTGGCAGGCAAGTGGTCCTTAGGAAATGCCTGGCACACGGCTGCTCTTGCTGCTTCTAGGTAGCACAACTGTATCTGTAGGGCTGAGCCCAGAGCTGGAAAGAACCCTCTGTGGAAGCAAAGGTCTTAACGATAGGGAGGTGTAAGAATCTTTACCACAAAGCCCAGTGTCTTCCCGGGAACACTTTGAAGACACTGTGGTGACCCCATGCAAGGTTGGGGACCTCCCAACCTTCCTGCCACAGTGGTTGTATGGAGCCTTTAAGAACTTCCTGCCCTTGTCTTTGACTCAGCCTCCTTTCCCTCCAGCGCCTGGTGTCCATGAACATGCCTCTGAACAGCGATGGGACAGTCATGTTCAACGCTACGCTCTTTGCCCTAGTCAGGACAGCCTTGAGGATCAAAACAGAAGGTAATGGCTCTTGTGGACCACCGGTAGGAGGATGCCTAGCAAGGTCCAGCATCCCCACCAGAAAGATGCTCCTCCTGCCTGCACAGCATCAGTGTGGAATAACACTGCGACTCCCCAAGAAATGCAGCGCGCTGACATTTTCTTTCATTCCTGAATGCCCCCTTTGCCATAGCTTATCTATTTTGGACTTCTCTTTTCCGTCAAACCCTAGAAATCACCCCAGTAACCTCCTGAAGACTGAGGGTTTAGTGCAAAATACCTAAGAGAAGGACCAAGCCCCATACGATGGCCTTGTATTAGGGGCAGGCGTGTCTCCCAAACATTCGGTTCTCCTTTAAAATTAAAATGACCTAGTGTGCTATGCTACACAGACTGTGCCCTCTCAGACAGGAGTGGGCTTACAATAGTGGGCCCTTCTAGTTTGCCAAGAGCTGCCCTGTGGGTTAGAAGCAGCCCTGGTGAAGGCATATGTCTTCCATCCCACTGATAACTTCTTTGAACTGCTCTGGGATATGGTGCATAGACACACCCCAAAAGCTGCTGCTGCTGCTGCTGCTCCCCAAGACACCCTGCTTAAGTGTCTCTTAAGAGTATGGTCAAAGCCAGTGCAGTGGCTCACACCTGTGATCCCAGCATTCAGGGAGGTAGAGCCAGGTAGATCTATGTGAGTTTGAGGCCAGCCTGGTCTACAAAGGGAGCCCAGGACAGCCAAGGCTGCGCAGAGAAACCCTTCTCAAAAAACAAACAAACAAACAAACAAAAGAATATGGCCAAAGAACAAAAGCATCAAAATTGTGAGCTATAGCTGAACACCAGCTGAAGCTCTGAACCCACGTGTCCAAGGAGGGAGGGGGGCTGGAAACCTGCATTTACAGCTAGCTGCACAGACGCCTCCTGTATGACCTAGAGGTTGGCCTCACGGGTACAGCCTGAAAGCCCCGGCTTTAAGCTGGTGTCCCCAATGCAGTGGGAGAGCACTGAGCATCGCACAGCACGTGTGTAAGTCCTTACCGCCTTGCTTCAGTTTCCATAGTGCGAAATAATGAAAGGAGGTGGCAGCCGGCATCTTCTTCTCTGGGTCACCCAGAGAGATGCCTTCTTCAGCTGTGCTCAGAACGTGAGGGAACCAAGAACCAATCCTGCAAGATACAGGTCAGGATAATGATCCAAGCTTTAAAAGATTAAATAAAAAAAAAAAACAACAGGGTCAAATTTCTTAAACTAAAAAGAAAGCAAAAGTAAGAGAAAAAAGGGGTGAGTTGCAAAAACTTCAGCCTGAGGTGGGTATAAATAGGCCTGTGCTAAAGAGAGAATTCAATACTCACCTAATGCACATGTGTATATAGCAGAAAGAGCTGGAAGGCTGTCTGGTGATATATTCATATCCATATCGAATTATCACCAAGTAGTGTGTACCCACATGTATTGAGCAGGGATCAGATCTGATCTCTCCAAACTTTCTACAGTGACTATTGTTTCCCTTCAGTTCCAAGGGAAGGGTTTCCTTTTCCGAAGAGAAAAGGACAGAATGATTGCTAGAAGGAATGTGCTGTAATACTTAAAGCTTGACGTAAATTAATAATGTAGGCTTTGGCTCGAGGAAGGAATAAAAAAGGCATATGTGGGCAGAAGCCAAGATTTATCGGTGCTGAAGATGCGCCACATAGGCAAACTGATGTCAGTGAAATGATGCTTGTGCCTGCGGGCAACACTGAGGGGCTGCCAGATACTCGCTCACAAGATAACCAGGAACTCCTGAGGAGAGAGGCCAGCCAGTGGAACAGACAGTTAATTAAGAATTAAAGAAACACGCTTAAACGTTCTCTGGATAGTCATCAAGGGCATGTAATACCCCGGGACTCAAGGCTGAGCTTCAGCCAAAACAGGCCTTCTGTGAACTTACTATATAGGACTGGGAACCATCACCACACTCAGAGAAGAAATAGGAGGAGATGCCACATTTGTAAAGGTAAGATAGAGCAGTCTTCACTCCCCTTTCAGGCATCTGTTAGTGTAAGTAACTAGAAAGAAATTAACATGTACCTTGAGAACCAGAACCCTTATCCCAAACCAGGTGTCAAGCTGAACAAGATTTTCTGTTGGAACACTGAAGAACACTGAAAGAAGATATTTAAAGATATTTAAAAGAGGGCTTGGAGTTTAGCTCAGTGGTAGAGCCAGTGCCTAGCGCACACAGGGCCCAAGGTTCTGGTCCCAGCACTGAAAACTGAACAATAAAAATAAATTTACATAGTATGAAAGAACAATGGGGGAAGTTCCACCATTATATGGGTCACCCAGAGAGATGCCTTTGGTACAGAAATAAAAGCCTAAAAAAAAAAAAAAAAGAAGGAGCCCTTAGGAGATACATTTGTTCCTTAGGTCTGACTAAATGATCACACACTCCATTCCTCTTATGAGAGGAGCAACCGCCCAACATAAGGTGTTGGCAGGCTGGTTCATCCTGGCAGTCTGGGGAAGAATGGATTCCATGTCTCTCTCTCTTTCTAACTTCAGGAGGTCTCAAGTACCTGGCTCCATCCCTCAGTCCCTCCCGCCTCTTCATAGTATGACCTAGCCTCTGTGTGTGGTCCTCTCTTCTTGCTCTAAGGGCACCAGTCACATAGGATGTGTGATCTGCCCTAACACAGCATGACTTCACTAGTTACCTCTGTGACCCTGTTTCTAGATAAGTTCACATTCCAAAGTTTCAGGGAGACATGAGTTTGGGGGTATTGTTTTTTTCAACCCAATACTAAAGAAGAGTTCATCTGCAAATGTTTTAGTTGGGATTCTTTGACTTCGGATTTCAGAAACCGCCAAGTCCGGAATGGTGGTGCATACCTGTAATCCCAGCATTTGAAAGCCTGAGGGAGAAGGATCATGAGTTTGAGGCAAACCATGGATACATAATAAGCTCTTATTTCAGAAAACAAACACAAAAGAAGCCGTGAACCACCTTCAGTGAAGGGAACTGAGGGGCTGTTGGGATGCCCAGGAGGTGTTCTGGCTTCAGCTGCAGTTTGAATTTGATGCTCAAAGCACTCAGGAGCCATCGCTGACTCCTCATGACTGCCTCTGCTCGCTCCCACATACCAATCCAGAGCTGGGTCTGGACTTAGGTGGTCTGACCCCAGAGCTCACACTGTTTTGCAGTCGCCTCCCATGTAATAAATGTAGCTGTCAGCCATATCCTCTTTCCGTTGCTCTGCAGCAAACCCCATAAACTTTACGGCTTCAGACAACACCCAGTTATTGGCGCACAGGTCTATCAGAAGTCCAGCCATGGGGAAGTGGGGTGCTGTGCTCCCAAGACCAAACTCAGTACCACTAATGAGGCCGTGCTCCCTCCTGGAGACTCAGGGGAGGATGCTACCTCCAAGCTCATTTGGGTTGTGACTGGAATTCTCCCACTACTGTTGTGTGCTCTCTACTTCCCCAGTAGATGCCTGTCAGCTGAGAGCTGAGGATGTCTTGGCACCTAGAGACTGCTACCTTTCCTCAGTACACTGTATTCTTTCAGGCAGACCTCTCAGGGCCACGGGTCCTACTGACCCTTCTCTTTCCAGCCAGAGAAGGCACTAGACCTCTTTTACAACAGCTGTTTCACTAAATATACAATGAACAAAGTATAGTTCATATACGTAAAAGTTCTGGAAGTTTAATGGGCTCCTGAGATTAGGTCACAGGCATCGTTTCCCCCTGGTCAAGTCATGGGTGCTGTGTGACATAATCTAGTCAGGAGTACCATGTATCAATACCCTCCCTCCAAGATATACATGGTGCATGTACACTGGTAGTGAGAGAGGGTATCATTGGAAGGGCCGTAGGACCCTACCTAGCATGTCCCCTCTTACAATTGCTTTTTAGCTCTGCTTCTCCACCGATATGAGGCTAGAGTCCCAGGCAGCATGCGTCTAACAAAGCCTGTTCTACCAGTGCAGAGAGGAAGTCCAAACTACCAGAGCAGAGGCCTTCTGGTGTCTCTGCCTCCACTGTTAGATTTCTCCACTTCCTTCCCTCGGGGACTCAGCAGAGATTCTATATGTGGCCTCTGTTGTACATGGACGTGTGAAAAGTGGACCGTCTTTCCTTCAAAATGTCTTCATTTCCTGCAGCAGCCCAAGGAGGTCATTATGAAATGTCACAGTCAGGATCAGCCTTGATGCTGTCCTGCACCTCGCAGGGCGGGACGGGACAGAACCGGACAGGACCAGACGGGAACTTTGGACTGATTCACAATGAAGTAAGAAAGGAAGGAGAATTGACACTAGACAGGGCAAAAAAGGAAAATAACAAGGAAAGAAAATGAGTAAAAAAAAAAAGAGATGGGGTATAGAAGAAACTAGAAAATAGCAAGATTGGAGAGCAGAACAGCAAGGGATTGTGCTGAATCGAGGTGACTTGTGGGGCTGAGGCCACCATTCATGGCTTCCCGGTGCATCCAGAGCATATGTTCAGTGTGCACTTCCTTCCATCAGGGAACCTAGAACAAGCCAATGAGGAGCTGCGGGCCATCATCAAGAAAATCTGGAAGAGGACCAGCATGAAGCTGTTGGACCAGGTGGTGCCCCCTGCGGGTGGTAAGTGTTGCCTGAACTTCCAGAGAAACACTACTGACCCAGCCTGTGGGGTTTCTCAGCCTTCCTGTCCTCTAGCTGTGCCATCATTAGCAGGGCAGACACAGCCCTTGAGACTTTCATGCTTGAGCCCTACCATGCATCTGGACCCCTCTATTCTGGACCCTTCTTTGTGATGTCCTGCACAAGCTTGGATGTAAACCCCCGGGTTAGAAATCTGCCGTAACCCCACATTCACATATGGGAACAGGCAAGCCCTTCCATGCTTATGGGCTTGGCAGAACTTTCTCGGAAACTCTACAATATATGAATATATATTCACCACAGGCCATCGGACTAACTGCACTAGAGTTGCTCTCAAGCTCTGGAAGGAAACTTGCCTGATCATCACATCGTTTTAAAAGCTCATTTTCCCCCCTAGAGTAGCATTTCTCATTGGCTGCCAAGCCACAGGACCCTTTTCATCTCAAGTACTTCACACCACCCCTACTAGGATCCCAAGTCAAAATCGTAGGTAACCTGCCTGGGCTTGTAATTTCCGCAGCACTAGCAGAATTCTTCGCCGTAAGGTGTGTTAAAAGCAAATGCCTTCGATGCGCACATGCTCAGCACACCTATACGAAAAGCTGTAATAACTGATGGAGTGCTCTCGGGCTAACACTTAGAGTGAGTAACTGTTGAAAGGACACAAGACAATGTGAATACTGTCAACACTTTCCTTTGTCAGGTGTGTTTTATTAACACGTTAGCTGAGCCCACACATTCCAGAAGCCTCTTTAAGAGGTGATACTTCCTGTTCGAGACCCACTTCCGAAAGGGGAAGCAAGGTGGGCTGGGAGCTACCACGCGCCACCTAATACTTTGCTGCATCGCTTTATTTACTGCCCGCAGCATCTTTATGGAGGTCACTCCCCTACAGATGGGAGTCCCTCCGGGCACTGATGTTCTTAAAAGCTATGCAGTTTCCCAGTGAGTTCGGTGTAGACTCAGGCATCCAACTCAGGCCTGAAGGAACCTAGGATGGACGCCCAAGTTCATTCCCCATTTCCCTCATCAGGGATCTCCAGGGTTTTTCCTGCCTCATGGTAAGCCCAGAACTTCTGTAGAGTTGGCTCCTCTCAAGGAACCGTGAAGACCAGGAAGGCCATCACAGGTCCTGAGGCTCAGCCCAACCATCCGTCCCTCTCACACAGGAGACAAGACAAAGGGGCTGCTTGCTGGGCAGGAAGCATTCCCCTGGGGGCTTACAGCTTCCTTGCCATTTAGCTCACTCCTAAGATTAAGACAGTATCATGTGTGGTCTTGAACACCGAGCCTAGCAAGGAAGGACACATGTCTAGCCAGTCTAGCTGGTTGGAAGGGAAATCACTTTCCCCCATCAGTTCCTCTCTCTCACCCCACTAGAATTTTGTTGGCAATAAGGAGACCGGTCATTTGATGGGAAGTGGAATCAAACACTTGATTGATTGAATCAATCAATCAAGAAGAAGTAAGGTGGGAAAGAAGTAAGGTGGGAAGTAACCTTGACAATATCCTACCTTTTCTGCAGAGGAAAAAATGAAAACAAGCAACCAAACAGACAGCCAGGTTCAGACAGGAGCATATGCTTCTGGTCTTAGCTACTTAGGAGGGAATGGGTCACTTGATCCTAGGAACTGGAGGCTGCCTGGACAAAAGAGGGAGAACTTATCTTAATTAGAAAGGGGGACAAGAACATGCTTACCTGTTTCTAGAAAAGTACTCAAGAAACTAATGATGTGATGGGCGGCCAAGAGGTGGTGAGCAAGCAGTCAGGGGTGTGGTGACTTTTCATCATATGCCTTTTTTACATGCTTTCTCTTGAACTAAGAAAAGGGAAAAAAAATTAAAGCTAATATGCTAAAGAAGTGTTAAATGCTGGAAAAAAAATGAAGGAGATCTGGTGGAATCACTCATCCTGTTCTCCTCTCCATGTATGTGCCTTAGATGACGAGGTCACAGTGGGCAAGTTTTACGCCACCTTCCTGATCCAAGAGTACTTCCGAAAATTCAAGAAGCGAAAAGAGCAAGGGCTGGTGGGCAAGCCGTCACAGAGGAATGCACTGTCTCTGCAGGTGAGGGGCTGGAAGGGGGCACCCACACTCAGAGGTCCTGGTCACCCCCCCCCCCTGACGCCAGCCAGGGTCCAAGTCTTGCTAGCTACCTAGAAGCTAGGTCCTGTCACAAGAACACTGTAAACCTTCCCAAAGGTGAGAAGGTAATGTGGCCCTCCCCTCTTGCATTCTTGCCTGCATGCTTCCCTCAACTGGCCTGCTGGCTTTCTTTTCCCAGCCAACAGTCCTCTTAGAACCTTTGCTCCTGACACAGCCCCTGGTTCTTGCTGCTCCTGTAATATGCCTTCATTGCTCCTAGATAGATGAAGAGTTCCTTCTAATCTAGGGTGATGGGGAGTGGGGAGGGTTGTCCATGGGAGCCCGTCTCCTGGTGTGGAGGCCCAGCTGCCTGGCAGAGAAGCTGAGAGGCAGAGGCTTGGGGAGGAGCAACAAGGTCCTAGACGACTAAAGATCAGTAGAAAGGGCCTGGGTTGTCACGTGTCCTTCTGGGTTCCAGGCTGGCTTACGCACGTTGCATGACATTGGTCCTGAGATCCGGCGTGCCATCTCTGGGGACCTGACGGCTGAGGAGGAGTTGGACAAGGCTATGAAGGAGGCTGTGTCTGCTGCCTCCGAAGATGACATCTTCAGGGTAAGTGCCATGACTGGTGTTCTTCACGAAGTTCAATTTGGAGCGGCAGTGTGCTAAATTGGTGCTTTGCCTGGTCTCCCTGAGGAGAGCCACACTCTATTTCATCAGCCATCTCCTGATTCTCTGCCTCCTTCCCAAGCCAACTCCATGACACAGCAGCTCAAATCATGACCCAGCCCTCAGAGGACAGGAGGAACCTGTTTCTCTAAAGAAGTGTTCTTGGAGAAGTTTCTCATCAGAAGGTATGGAGCACCATCTAATCGGAAACTTCCCCGTTAGAACTTCTCCGTCCAAAGGTGTGGAGCAAGGGCTGGGCCATGTCTAATTTGAAAACCTGTTTTATTCGCCAATATTTGAATATCTGGCATATCTAAATAATTAAAAAAAAAAAAAAAACCTCCTGGCTTTTCTTGAAGGAAAAAAAAATCAGGTTAAGTGGCCACATTAGGTGTGGGCTCTCGTGTGGCAGCTAGACAAACAGCGGTTGCCCTGTTACTATAGAGCATGTGCTATCCAGATCACAGTGGGACCCTCCCAGCCTCTTCCTCTTTCCCTGGGGTAATATTAATGCAGTGGGGAAAATCACATACTTCTGTGCCATAAGACTGCAGTCTTCCATCTTGCTTCTTCGCTTCTCCTTCTGGCCAATCCCAATCTCCAGGTCTGGCTCCCAGGCTATAAAGCACATAGGGAACCAAACCCAGCCCACCCTGCTATGCCCAGCCTTGGAACCTCATCCTTTCTGGCACCACTGAAATATCCATCAGTGAATGGCCTCAGAGATACAGAACACCACCCTTCCAAGACTCTAGACGCCAAGACCAGTCACCAGGACCCAAGGATTAGACAAACCTTTCGAACCACTACATCCCACCCTCACCCCTCGCTCTTGGACAAAGAAAGAATATTGGAGAAAAACACTTGTTCCTGCCTTCAAATCTCAAAGAATCCCCTGCGGGAAAGGAAGCCTTGACACGAGTGATACAGTAAACTCTTCACTCTTAGTTTCAATTTGACCAATACAACTCCTAGCTCCATGAGCCAATTGTAGTTCCACCAAAACAATCTGGTTCGCATCTTCCGTTCCTTCTCCCCAGTCTTAAGCACTCACACAAAGCTCCCCCAAGCTAACCAGCTGGCTTCTAAGCAGCCGCCTCACACTTGCCCTTCAACCCCAACCTCAGTCTCCAGTGCTCCTCTGGAAACAAACTTCCAGGGTAGTTTCTAGACCAGAGACCTCCTGCCTGCCCAGGCACAGGAGGGAATTCCTGTCCTGGCACTTTGGGTGAATTATGGAACCTCGCGCATCTAATTCCCTCCCTCTACCATGTGTCCAGAGTGTGTGCCTTTCTGCAGGGCCCGTTGACTTCCTGTGGCCTGTGCTTCTTAACCCACTGCCATCCAAGGCAAGAGAGAGAGGGGTGTGAGAAGGGAGTGGAGAGAGAAAGATGATGGAGAAGGCTTTTCCACCTACCCCTCTGTCTTGTCTACAGAGGGCTGGAGGCCTGTTTGGCAACCATGTCAGCTACTATCAAAGTGACAGCAGGAGCAACTTTCCTCAGACCTTCACTACCCAGCGCCCACTGCACATCAACAAGACGGGAAACAACCAAGGTGACACGGAGTCACCATCCCACGAGAAGCTGGTGGACTCTACTTTCACCCCCAGCAGCTACTCCTCCACGGGCTCCAATGCCAACATCAACAACGCCAACAACACTGCCCTGGGCCGTTTCCCCCATCCCACTGGCTACTCAAGCACCGTCAGCACTGTGGAGGGCCATGGGCCTCCCTTGTCCCCCGCTGTCCGGGTACACGAGGCAGCATGGAAGCTCAGCTCTAAGAGGTAAGCAGGAGGGTGGACCTGGGGCGAGGGCTCACACACCCTCCCAGATCGACACCAGGAAAGACAGGCTTAGGCCCCTCGGCCTTCTGCTCAGCCTTCAAGCTCCAGCAGCTAGCCACCCACAGCTGTTCCCGCTCACACATGGCGATCCCAGTGAAGGCAACTCTGTTCTGTTTCTCAGATGACTTCTATCCTCCCTCCTCAGCATGTTGACCTGGGACCCGAAACGTGTGACTTGGGCCTGTGCAACAAAACCAGCCTTTGCCCTTTCCCGAATCCCTGAGGCTGGCCTTTCATCCAGTTGCCGTTGGGCTGGATATCCACTTTTACAGCATTAGTGAGAATGGCTCCTGGGACCTTCCAAGTCTTCCACCTCCTGGCTCACCCCTTTTCCCCCACTGCCTTGTGCTGTAGGATACACCGCTATGAAATGCCGGTGGGGTGGGCACTGTAACTGCTCTAGGCTGTGAGTTAGCATGATTGGGGCCTCTGCGGGTCCCACTCTCTGCTTCATCAACTGTAGGCTTCCTGAGCTGGATGGGAGAGGACACATCCGTCCCGTCTTGTCACATTGCCCTTAACTAGCAGCCCTTCCAGCCCTAGCAGGTCACACAGATCCCCCAAGTCCACAGGTTCTTGGTGAGACTGCCCTGTTTTTGCTCCCTCTGGCCCAGAACGTCATCAAGAACCTCAAGCATTGTTTCTGAATCCCAAGTGGCCTGATCTGCTATCCAAGGAGCAACATTCTTGCTTGATGGTTTTCACATGGTCCCATTTCCAAGTGGCTGCATGCAAGTCCCCACGGCCCATACACTTGAACCGCTGATTCCAGACACGTTGCTATGGCATCCACCCTACCTACTGTCTACTCTGGAACACTCGCTGCTTTAATCTCCCCACGGCAGCACTGGCTGAGCCCTTGGACCCACGACTCTACACACAGGCCACCAGACCGTCCCACCACCTTCGAGGATTCAGTCCTAGTGCTAGCTTTTCCCTTCGATGCCTTGTGAAAACCTCTCACTTTTCTTTTTTAAACTTTTATTTACGTTTTTTTCTTTGACGGTTTCACACACATACATATTTTAATCATATTCATCCCCCAGTACCCTGTCTTGTCTCCTTCCAAGTCCCACTGGTTTCCCTCCTACCTCCATGCCTTCCTTTTTTATGTGGCCCACCGAGTTTAATTAGGGCTGCTTGGATAAGAATGGGTGGAAGGTTGCACCGATGAAGACACTAATTCTCCTCTCTGAGCTAATATCTCCTCCCGGAAGGGTGGAGTCTCCTGAGCCCCGCCCCCTTCTCGGTGACCCTGTCTTCTAAGACTGTGGCAAGCAGTGTTTTCACAAGGCTCCTCCAATCCTCCAGCTTCCTGGCCCCCGCTTCCCTAATGTTCCCCGAGCCTCGGAAGGGGTGATGCAGATGTCTTGTTTAAAAAGTAGCATCTCTGACCAAGGCTGAAAGGAGCAGTAATCCATGGATACAAATGCAAACATTTAGGAGGCATTTTGACAAACATATCTATGTAGTAAAATAACAATAGGTTCCCACAGACCTGGGGCCCTGACATGCTGGGTCCCTGAGAACAGAGCTGCAGGGAAATACTGAGGCACACATGGACCGGAAGAGGAAGAGCACCTGACCACAACTTGGGAACAAACGATCAGATGGGCAGGAGGCCCTGTCCCAGAAGGGACAGTACTCTCCTCAAAGGCACAGCCAGGTGTGGCAGGTTCTCTCAGGACGAGCCCAGGCTCAGCACAGACTTGGGCTTATTCTGTCTGCTTAGACAAGCCCCATGTATGAAGTTTCTCCTCTGCACCTTCCCTTCAGGGTCAGAACAAAGATGTACTGAATATGATTCCGGGACTTGTCAGTTGCCTCAAGCGGCCACCTACAGGCTCTGCTGTCCACAGCTAACCTGTGCCACCTTGCATTGACCACACAGTCCTTTGAAGGACTCTGCTTCAAAGTCAAGTCTTCCCTCACATCTGTCTTTTTGCATGTTCAAGTTTGTGTAGGGATACATGTTCTCGTGTCTGCACATGTATAGAGGCCAGGGATCAGATGTCTTCCACGGAGACAAGATCTCTCAATGAGCCTGGAGCTCACCAACTCAGCTATCTGTTCCCAGCTTCTCCTTGTGGGTACTAAGGACCGGACTCTGGTCCTCAAGCTTGTGTAATATGACAGGCACTTCACTAACTAAGCCCCTGTGTCAGGCAGGGGATGTGTCACTCCAGTGCTATAGAGGAGGAAACTAAGGCACAGGTTGAGCTAAAGGTCTTGATCCAAAGGGTAAATGAGTTGTGGGCAGACTTCAGAGACCTCCTTGAATCTCCCATACAGAGCCTTGTCATAGCCTGAAGGATCTATAGCTCTGTGGCTTCACCAGAAGCTGTGGGACTCTGTGTGTGTGTGCTCAGTTTCATCTTACTTGCTGAGGAAGAGCAGGAGGGCTCGCAGATTCTGACACCTTTCCCCACCCTTGCTACAGGGACCACTCCCGTGCGAGCCAGGGGGCCACCGTGAGTCAGGAGATGTTTCCAGATGAGACCTGCAGTGTGAGGATGGGGGAAGACGCTGAGTACTGCAGTGAGCCCAGCCTGCTCTCCACAGATATGTAAGCCTCCTCCCTGCCCAGGCCACCCCAAGTGTAGGAGGGGATGGGGGACTCCGGAATGGTACTGATCCCTCCTCACAACGGTATATCAGTCACACCTGCCCAGGATTCCCTCTGCAGCTTGGGTTGTCTCACAGCAGGCCACTTCCAGGAAACCTTTTAAATACCGTGTCTTAAACTTTGGGACTGTGATCAAGTCGTAGGTGTTATTTTCTAGTATGAGTCAGTATACATGTTGAATGATGCTTAAATAAACCCGTTACAGAACAGCTCCTTTTAAGGCTGCCCTGTGAGGCACAGCTGCCACACCTGGGGACACTAGTTCAGTCCTCTTGGGAATACTTCGCTTCCATCTAGGTCCACTGGGAGGCTGTAGTGTCCATCCGATTAGAAGAACTGGTGCTCCGAAGAGCTGGATCGGCATATGTTTTGTGAATAACTAGAAAAGAGGGCCTCAAAGGTGCCAACCACAAAGTCCTACAAAAAGATGGGGGCATCCATTACATACTGCGCATGCCTGTCGAACCATCACTGTGTGCCAGATGAATACTGTGCTATTACGTATCAGTCAGTGGACTTGACTGTTTACAGAAATAGACATAACTAACTAGACTTAGTCATTACACATTATCTACGTGTGCCAAATGGTCACACCGTACCTCATAAGTCTGCAGTTAAATCAATAATAATTGTTACAAATAGATAAAATGGAAGGACGACAGAAGATGTTGGATATATCAGATAAGTTAATGTTGTTTATGAAGTATATGTGTAAGTGTATGCCTCTCTAGACTCCTTGTAGGATATTTATGACTATTACAGAAACCCTCCACTTGCCTGAAGGTGCTTCAGTACGCACCAAGTTCTTGGGCCCTTAAAGTTAAAAAGAAAAAAGAAAAAAAAAAAAAAAAAAAAAGCCCAAGATGGAAAGACTCTTATTGAATACTTGCCTGACTCCAAATAAGCCACCTTTGAAACCCAGAGATTTTACTAACTAATTAGGAAGCTAAGAGATCACAGAAGAGAGAGAAAATGTGGGACCTTTCTAACCAGCTACCCACAGGATGGTAGCAGTGCCAAGGGACATGCCGAGCAAGTCCAGCAGTGGGGTAGCTGAAGCTGTGTGCCACACCAAGCAGAAGCCAGATCTGTCTGCAAGAGCCAGGACAGCCAAGTAAGACGAAAATGTAATAGGGATGATTATCTAGTTGGGAACAGAAGCAAGGCTTGGCAGTGTAAGAATATGAGAGCCTCAGGTCCCAAACTCCCCTAGATACATTGTTAGAATCACTGTGCTTGGCTGCAGCGGTGGATCCAAAAGAAACAGGCAGTACAGTGTCAGCCTTCAAGATGTAAAGAGCTCTGTGAGCGCAGCTCAGTGGTAGAATGCTTGCCTGGCATGATCCTAGTCCTGGGTTCCATCCTCAGCTCTGCAAGAGAACAAAATAAATAAATAAACTTAACCAAAGGTTATCATTGGCAGCACAGTCTGTGATCCAGTCTATGTCACCGAACGCTGGAGCACAGCTGTGCTTCTCAAACTGAAGACTGGCCAGCAGAGGGTCATGAAGTTGCTTCAGTGGGTGATGGCCAGTAGTCTTTGAAAAAAAGAATGCCAACGAAAGTAGCACGGAAATAATCAGAGAGTGGTGCATGCAGTTAGGGAAGTGTCTCGTAGGGCGAGGTACGCCTGTGGTACTGTGGATATGTATAATATAGTTCTTTTTGTGGTGCCCCGTCAAAAAGGTTGGACGTCATCAACTAGATGCCCTACGGTCTGCCACCGCCAGGCTATCTGCCAACTAGATGATTGCATGGCCACTACAGACAGTGGCTTGTGTGCTCTTAATGGTGAAGAGATAGCCAGGCAGGGGAGAATTGGAGGGATCGGGGATGTTGTGGTAGCATTGAGAATGGACATAGTGAACAGCACAGACCTATAAAGATGGGCATCCAGGATACTTCTAAGAGAATGTTATATGGACCTCGAATTCTTTTCCCAGCTTTCTCTATGCCCAAGAGAGCCTCCACTGGCTGAGATCAGAAACGCAAGGAAGGCTCTGGGCTAGGATGGGAGCTCATTGAGCACTTGCCAGTCATGCATGAGGCTTTGAATTCCAATCTTCAGCCTGGGGGGGGGGGGGGGGGGAATACAAACAAGAAGATCAACTGCAAGGTTCTGCACAGGATATGTATCATGAGCTGTGACCCCACGCTCCCAACCAGCAGGCCTGTGAGATGACAATGCCTGAGAGCAGACACAGGTGTCTTAGAATACCCTGCTGCGTGCTCCCCACACCTACAGTGCAGGCCATGCCTTCACTAAAGAAAATGAAAACTGCTTCCTGGGGCTAGCAGCTGTCCTGACAGGGGCCACCTCTGAGCCTCCGGGAACAGCGCTAAGGGTTCTCTGTTCCAGACTCTCCTACCAGGACGATGAAAACCGACAACTGACATCTCCAGAGGAGGGCAAGAGGGAGCTCCGGCAGTCTCCAAAGAGGGGTTTCCTTCGCTCGGCCTCTCTAGGTAAACTCACACCTCTATCTGCAGGCGTGGGCAAGTAGTCACCTCCAAGATGGCAATAGTCAGACACCAAGTGACAGCTGAGACACTGTTAGGGCCACACTTAGGCTGCCTCTAGAGATGGCCTGGTAGGCATGCGGAGTGACAAGATTGCTCAGACTTGGTTGGAATGGGGCACAGACATCGGCTACTCCGATGCCTCAGAGACAAGCTGAGGCATAAGAAAGAGCTTGGGGCCGGTGGCACTAGCCTTTGAACCTCACCATAGAGGGAGCCTCTTTCAGTCAACTGGAATAAACATCTGAGACGGTCAGCTTAAAAACCAGAAAGGCTAATTTGAGCTCACGGTGTTGGAAGCTCGGCTCATTACATTTCGGCCTGTGGCTAGGTAGCACATCATGATGGGAAACGTGTCCTTTGCCTCCTGGCCTGGAATATTAAGGAGGGAAAGAGACCAGTGTCCCACACAAAGACACATACATCCCCATGGTAGAAAACCTCCCACGAGGCTCCACCTTTTAATATTCAGCCAACCCTTCAGTTGTACCAAACTGGGGACTACAGCTTTAATACAGGGCCCTTGGTAGACACTGCGGATCCAGACCCTAGCTGGGCCATCACGGGTCATTGCTGTCACCTGTGCCCTCATTCTGGTTCTCTGGCTACTTTTGCAGGTCGAAGGGCCTCCTTCCATCTGGAGTGTCTAAAGCGACAAAAGGATCAAGGAGGAGACATCTCTCAGAAGACAGCCTTGCCCTTGCATCTGGTCCATCATCAGGTATTGGCACCTGTGGACAGGCCACAAGCCTGTGGTGATGGCAGACCCCTTCTGTCTTCCCTTCTCAGACCTCTGTACATTTGCCCCCGGGGTAGGGCCGTCCACTTCTCTGCACATACCACAGACTGTGATGCTGAAAGGCAGGTTCCCATGAAACCCTGGTGAGGGTCCCTCTCCTGATTCTAGCTGGAAGCTTCAGGGCTCAGGAGCTTTCTCCTTACAGTGCACAAATACCTGTCCCCTGTGTGCTGCCTGATGCTGCTGCAAAAGCACCACACTGGAGCAGAGACAGTATACCTAGGGTTTGATGGGACCCTGAACCTGAACTTCAGAGCAGTCTGTCTGTCCACCGCCATGCAGAAATGATGGCAGCCCGTGCCAACAACATGGTTGAGAATAGGGAATGCTGGGAGAGGTGGCCTTGCCTGAAATCACAGCGTTCACGGGACTAAGACAAGAGGATGGGGAGTTTTGGACTAGGCTGGACTGCGGGGGTGGGGGTGGGAGTGGGGAATGGTCTCCAAGGAGATAAGACCTGGGAGACTCACTGTATAAAATCCATCCCAGCACAGCACAGCCGAGACAGTGAAAACATTGGCATCACACTCTCAGTATCTGAGAACAAGTAGAAACTTCAAGCTATGGCCAGCATATTACCCACAACAAATGGGGGACCTCACCTGAGCTCCCAATTTATCTTTTTAATTACAAACTCTCTTTGGGGCCTATTTGTCATCGTGTGTGTGTGTGTGTGTGTGTGTGTGTGTGTGTGTGTGTGCGCGCGCGCGCGCACATGCCCGTGCCCACGTGCTTTTATGTGTGTGCACATGTATGCATGTGTGAATATGTTATGTACACACGTGTGTGGACACATGCACACATACATGTCTTCTGAACTGTTATCACTTCAGCTCAAAGTCCAAAGCACGGTCTAAATAGGGATTCTCGTCAACTCTCCAACATAATGAACATAGCTTTATGCTTCCCTTAGATTTCCAAGTACCCAGAAGCTGGGGACCCTCCCGAGCGGGGGGAGAGGAAAGAAAAGCAGGATGTGGGGACACTATGGGTGCTATTTATAAAGGTTTCTCTGGGCTGGTTTGCCCATCTATCTTCATGCTCAGAGGTAGGGCACTAGGTTTCCCTGTCTATCTTTCTGCCACATCCAACCTGCCCTCTCTGTCTTCCAGAGATGGACCTCCCCACCACACAGTGTCGTTCTTTTCAGCAAACATTTCACGTCTGAGCAGGGGACACTCACTCCTGAGAGAGTCACGGGGGACGGGGGAATGCAGATTTTCGAGAGCATTTGGGGACAGAAGGCAGACGCAGAGATCATTTAATCATGATGCAGTCTCGTATTAAAAGGAGTTCAGAACACACTTTGAGTGACAGGCAGTGAAAGTTAAAACATTGACTCCTGGGTTTGCCTAGGTCTCTCTGATGGCCACTGTGCCTCAAAGGCCTTACTCCTAGTAACTCCTGTTTCTTGTGTCCACAGGCATTGGCAGTGGCAGGCTTGAGCCCCCTCCTGCAGAGAAGCCATTCTCCTACCACATTCCCCAGGCCTTGCCCCACACCCCCTGTCACTCCAGGCAGCCGGGGCAGGCCCCTACAGCCCATCCCCACCCTACGGCTGGAGGGGGCCGAGTCCAGCGAGAAACTCAACAGCAGCTTCCCATCCATCCACTGCAGCTCCTGGTCAGAGGAGAGCCCAGCCTGTAGTGGGGGCAGCAGCATGGCCCGGAGAGCCCGGCCTGTCTCCCTCACGGTGCCCAGCCAGGCTGGAGCTCCAGGGAGACAATTCCACGGCAGCGCCAGCAGCCTGGTAGAGGCGGTAAGTGAATTAATTCAAGCTCCTGGGGAGAGAGGGGACCCAGAAGCAAGAGACTTTGGTGCAGAGAAGGAGGCCTGGCTCTTTCCTAAGTAGATTGTGTGTTGCGTGTGTAAACTGGGGAAATGCTGAAGGAGGCCTGGCCTGCAGAAAATTACGACCATGACCATACCAGACAATGGCCACTGGGTGTGAGGCAGAGAGAGAAAGTTGGGGGCAGTGAACCCTAAGGAAAGCCCTGCTGCCTCCCAGTGTTCGCACCTGCTGCGGCTTGTTCCTACACAGAGGGCCAGGGTTCACTGTGCCCAACTCTGACAGCTCAGTAGAACACCCCAGAGCTTTGGAAGCTTGCCAAGGGAAACTGACATTTTCATGGTTTCCGGTGATTCTGATGCATGAGTGGCATTAGAGTCCAAGGCGAAATTTTTTTCTTCCCTCTCTCTCTCCTGAGCTTCCGTTTCCTCCTTGAGAGAGATTTTAATGTCACAGTCCTCTGCCTGTGAGGAACATTACTCCAACCTTAGCATCACATTTTAGGGTCCTTTGGCAAACTGAAACAGCCCAAAAGGAGGGTGGCATGGTCGGTCCTTAGAAACCATCTCCTAGGAGAACTGGAGGAGGGAAGACTTGCCAGCCAAGCTCACCCCAATGGGAGGTCTGTCTGTAAAGGAGTCAGCTGCCAGCCCCGGCCCTGTCAAGCAGAGGCTGCCTTTGTGCTGTGCGCAGATGGACCTGAGAGCTGGAGTTCGGTCAAGCAGCACTCTGGGCCTTGCCAGCTCTGAAACACTATTCTTCGCTTGAGCCTGGTTGTCCTCTATTCATCTCAGACATCTCTGAGACTCTTCCTGGGTGCAGAGGCTGTAGGTGGAGGGAGGCATTGGGAAAATGGGTTTCAGCTCCCATGAGCTCCCACTGTGGTGGTGAGGACAGATAAAGAGTAAGCATGCTGTGGCCAGAACAGGCAGGGTGTCTGAAAAATAATCAAGCGGGAGCGATGCAGGCAGAGGAGAAGGAGGAAAAGGAAGAGGACGAGGAAAGAGTTGTGGAAGAAAAAGACCACCGGACTCCACCATGTTCTTCTACCCGTTGGCTCAGAGACATAATAATGTTCCCAGTAAAACTAGTCACTCCGGCAGCTGGCAGGAAGAGTGAACACAGGATGGTCATCCACAGCCCTCCCAAACAAAAGCAGAGCACACACCCCACACAGGAAGCCCTGGAAAGGCAGACAGCCGGCCAGGGGAGGGGGCCAGCGGCTAACACTCGCCAAAGGAAAGTGAAGGCTTCTTGGATAGGGCAACATGAAAGATGTGTTGGGGGCCAAAGAGGAGAAAGAAAAGCAAGGGTGGACTAAGATCTATCTGCCTGTGCAAAAGCGGAGCAGAGCCCGCGGGCCAGAGTGTAGTGCTTGAATCCTCCCGCCTAAACCCCTCTCCTCTGATCTGTGCCTACTTCTTTGGTACCTGCTCCATCTCCACTTCCCTGTGTCACTCTCAGCACGCAAATACAGACACACCACCATGCGTGCACACACACGCACACTTACGTGGACATGTCTGTACACACGGATGCCCTGCTTCGAAGCTGCCCGAATATCCCAGCCTGCGACTGCATCTTCCGGGAGCGAGCGTGCAACTCCAGTGACCACGCCCCCCCTTTCTGTCTTCTCCCCCTCCCCTCCCTTTCAGGTCTTGATTTCCGAAGGACTGGGACAGTTTGCCCAAGATCCCAAGTTCATTGAGGTCACCACCCAGGAGCTGGCTGACGCCTGCGACATGACAATAGAGGAGATGGAGAATGCCGCAGACAACATCCTCAGTGGGGGCGCCCAGCAGAGCCCCAACGGCACCCTCTTACCTTTTGTGAACTGCAGGGACCCGGGGCAGGACAGGGCTGTGGTCCCAGAGGACGAGAGCTGCGCATACGCCCTGGGGCGAGGCCGGAGCGAGGAGGCACTCCCGGACAGCAGGGCCTACGTCAGCAACCTGTAGTCCGCGGGGCTGGCGAGACGCGGGTGTTTTTTTTTTTTTTTTTTGGTTTTGTTTTTGGTTTGTTTTTTGTTTTTTTTTTCGTTTCAATGTTCCTAATGGGTTCGTTTCAGAAGTGCCTCACTGTTCTCGTGACCTGGAGGTAACCGGAACAGCGTCTCCATTCACTGCTGTCGGGACAAGCCTCAGAGCTGGGCGGTGTGCGGAGTCGGCTTTTCTGGGGAGAGAAGGCCAAGGCCGCGGTGCGGGGCTCCAGCACCTCCCCGCGGCAGCACCGCCCAAAGGACCCCACCCCCCTGAGCGAAAGGGTGTTTCCCCCCTTGCTTGTATAAACAGACATTTGCACTCGTTCTGTCTGAGCCTGGCCGTCTCTATGGAGCAGGGCCCCAGGGATCTATGGCGGGAATGGGCCAGCACCCCCTGCAGGGGCCGGGGAGGCGGCTCCAAGGTTCCCAGCGCTGCAGGTCCGGTCCCTTCAGGATCCTCCTGCCCCTGCAGGAGCCGGGGTGCAGGCGGTGGAGCCGGCGCAGACCACACCGCAGGCCCTCGGCTAGCCAGGCCCGGGGCGCAGGGGCTGCCTAGTGCTCTGGGTTTCCTGCTTTGGTGGTTCCCGTCAGCCTGTTGATGCGGTTTTCCTGGGTTGTTGGTCTCTTTATTAGTGTTTGTCGTGCTTTCCCCACGGGGAGGGGAGGAAGAAGAGCGTTTACAACTGCGCAGCCTCACTCACTGTTTCCACATTTGCGAATTTAAGTCGGATTTGGTTTCTTATTTGCTTTTAACCGGTGCGGTTCCCCCAGCCACCGTCCATGGAGCGAGGGTTCAGTAGCACCACAGGGGGTTTTTACCTGCTCTGTGTCTGCCCAGTAACGTGTTACAATTTCCTTAAGAGCAACTTTTTTCTTTCTTTCTTTCTTTCTGGTGTGGTCGATCATCACAAATCCGCAGGTTAACCAGCAATCGGATGAGGTGTTGTGCGCCTGGGTGGTTGAGTTGGGCTCCTTTCTATGCTGGGCGTACGGGTAGGTTCAGGAGAGAAGAAATATGGGCATCTTTGCGTCACACTTGTGTCCATAGTGGGTCGTCTGTGCGTACGTGCGCCCACGTGTGTGTGCGCAATCCACCCCACTCTCACCCCTACCCCACCCCACTACTTCACCCCCCCCACCCCCCCACCCCGCACAAAAGTCCATAGATCCCGGTTTGGGTTTGACTGCAGGGAGTTCTGAATCTGGGGCTATTCGAAAGCAA